>NW_019154093.1:15073026-15146209 GCF_002288905.1 Enhydra lutris kenyoni
TCAGGGGCGCCTGGGTGGCTCAGTGGGTTAAAGCCTCTGCCTTCGGCTCAGGTCATGATCCCAGGGTCCTGGGATCGAGCCCCGCATTGGGCTCTCTGCTCAGCGGGAAGCCTGCTTCCTCCCTTCCCCTCTTTCTCTGCCTGCCTCTCTGCCTACTTGTGATCTCTGTCAAATAAATAAATAAAATCTTTAAAAAAAAAAAAAGAAAGAAAGAAAATGTTCTTCATTTGGGTAGTGGTGTTCAGGGTGTATTTATCTGTCAAAACTCACTGAGCTGTATACTTAATATCTTTGTATTTTACTGTGTGCAAATTATTCCCCTATAATAGTAGGAGGGAGAGAAAGACCATATACATTTTTTTATGGTTTTATTTATTTGATAGAGAGATCACAAGCAGGCAGAGAGAGAGGGGGAAGCAGGCTCCCTGCTAAAAAGAGAGCCCTGATCCCAGGACCCTGAGACCATGACCTGAGCTGAAGGCAAAGGCTTAACCCTCTGAGCCACCCAGGTACCCCGGCCATATACATTTCTGCATTAATTTTTTGTTCTTTAGTGCATAGGCAGGTTGACTATATTAATATATCTGTTTACAGTCACCAGAAATGCCAGGAGAGTCTGCTCCTCAGTTCAAACAAGATGGCAACATTATCATACAGATTGAACTTTCTCCAGAGGACATCAATTTAAAAACAGTATACAGTGGATAGTTCTCAGTTCATAGGCCACAGGCCAGTAGGGAGACTGTGCCCTCATATTCATATGCCCTTGTTAGTATCTAATCAAAGTAGATCAAAAGGTCAAATGTTATATTGTAAGGATGAGAGTCAGGAATTTTTGAAAATTCCTTTGTACTTCTTTCTGGACAATCTGTCATCTGCAGAGTGAACTCCGGCTCTGATTTTTATCACTATAGATTAAGTTTTGCTTATTCATGGGGGCACCCGGGTGGCTCAGTCAGTTGAGCATCCAGTTCTTGCTTTTGGCTCAGGTCATTATCTCTGGGTTGTGGGATTGAGCCCTGAGTCACGCTGCACACTGAGCATGGAGCCTGCCTGGGATTCTCTCTCTTTCTCCTCTGTCCTCCCCCCACTCCCACCCCCCTGCACCCCTCCACACACACGCATTCTCTCTAAAAATTAATAAATAGAGAAATGAATAAATAAATTTTGCTTGTTCATGAACTTCATTTAAATGGAATCTTTTTTATTTTAAAAGATTTTATTTATTTATTTGTCAGAGAGAATGAGCACAGGCAGACAGAGTGGCAGGCAAAGGCAGAGGGAGAAGCAGGCTCCCTGCTGAGCAAGGAGCCTGATGTGGGACTTGATCCCAGGATGCTGGGATCATGACCTGAGCCGAAGGCAGCTGCCCAACCAACTGAGCCACCCAGGCGTCCCTAAATGGAATCTTTAAAAGCACATTTGGAGGGGCGCCTGGGTGGCTCAGTGGGTTAAAGCCACTGCCTTTGGCTCGGGTCATGATCCCAGGATCCTGGGATCGAGCCCCACATCGGGCTCTCTGCTCAGCAGGGAAGCCTGTTTCCCTTCCTCTCTCTCTGCCTGCCTCTCTGCCTACTTGTGATCTCTGTCTGTCAAATAAATAAATAAAAATTTAAAAAAAAAAAGCACATTTGGAATTTATCTTTTTTGGGACGATTGAGTGGTTCAGTCAGTTAAGCATTTGCCTTGGGCTCAGGTCACGATCCCAGGGTCCTGGGATCGAGCCCTGTGTCAGGCTCCCTGCTCAGTGGGGACTCTGCTTTTCCCTCTCCCTCTGACTCACCTCCCTGCTTGTGCTCTCACTCATGATTTCTCTCTCAAATGATATAAAAAATCTTTTTTTAAAAAAGCCTATCTTGGGGCCTCTGGGTGGCTCAGTCATTAAGTGTCTGCGTTCAGCTGAGGTCATGATCCCAGGGTCCTGGGATTGAGCCCCACCATCACAGGAAGGCTGCTTCTCCCTCTCCCACTCCCTCGGCTTGTGTTCCCTCTATCACTGTGTCTCTCTCTGTCAAATAAAAAATAAAATCTTAAAAAAAAAAGCAAATCTTTTTTATAAAGATGTACAATTACTCAAAAATACTGGAAATCAGTGACTATAATAACTAAATGTCTAAATCTTCATTAATAATCAAAATAGGGGCACCTGGCTGGCTCAGGCAGAGGAGTATGTGACTTTTGATCTTGGGGTCATGAATTTGAGCCCCATGTTAGGTATAAAAATGACTTAACTAAATACATAAACCTAAAAAAAATAAAATAAAAAGTGGTTGAAGAGTACATGGGCAACAAAATATGTGATGCTAGAATACATTTTCGAAAAAGCATTATAAACTGTTGTAGGAAAACATAAGGTGACATTTATCTTCAATAAATAATACAAATCAAGAAATAGTTTCTCACCTTAAGTTTTGGGTATATTTGGCGCAGAGAATCTGCAGTCCCCCTGTCAGCTTCATCAGGAATACACACAATATCTAGCTTCATTTTCATCTTGAATTCTGCAGATAGAGCCTTTTGGACATCCCTGGTTGTAATGATGATGACTTCTACAGCACAAAAGGGAAAAAGAAGGAAAAACACAAAAACACATTAATTTAGACAGTGGTTTCACCATTTCAATTAAATTTGGTCTGTTTCTAGATTTAATAATAACAGTTAATATTACTGAACCTTTTCAATGTATTTACAGGCATTCTCTCAATTCTTACAACAATCTCATTTTACAAATGAGAAAACTTGGGCTAAAAGATATTAAGTCACTTTGTTCAGGGTTACACAACTAGTAAGCAATGGACTCAAGATAAAACTCGTCTGATGATTAGAGCCCACACTTTAATATATTACATATGGAGTGCCTGGGTGGTTCAGTGGGTTAAAGCCTCTGCCTCCGGTTCAGGTCATGATCTCAGGGTCCTGGGATGGAGCCCCACATTGGGCTCTCTGCTCAGCAGGGAGCCTGCTTCCCCGCCCCCCAC
The DNA here is from genome assembly GCF_002288905.1 of Enhydra lutris kenyoni. Taxonomy (NCBI): domain Eukaryota; kingdom Metazoa; phylum Chordata; class Mammalia; order Carnivora; family Mustelidae; genus Enhydra; species Enhydra lutris. Next base: position 15,076,005 of record NW_019154093.1, read on the forward strand.
CTCTGCCTGCCTCTCTGCCTACTTGTGATCTCTGTCTGTCAAATAAATAAATAAAATCTTTAAAAAAATTATATATCATTACTTGATGTAAAGAGCTCAGAAGAACATTCATCAAAGCAGATACAAATGGGATCACATTTTAAATCTTCATTCACTACAAAGGAAGAGCTATCACCACTTCCCACCAGGTAGCCATGAGTACTTCACTGAGGACCACAATGAACGCTACCAAGAGACAATCCCCAGTTAACAGATGTCTTCATTTTATCCACATAGCTGGTAACCAATGACAGAAAACTGGAAATCTTTGTTATGGATCTTTGGTAGGGTAATGTAATTCAATGCAACATAATTTGTGTTGCTGATGTCTGAAGATCAGATTTATTTTTTTTTAAAAGATCTTGTTTATTTATTTGACAGAGAGACAGATCACAAGTAGACAGAGAGGCAGGCAGAGAGAGGGAGGGAAGTAGGCTCCCTGCTGAGCAGAGAGCCCGATGCGGGACTTGATCCCAGGACCCTGGGATAGTGACCTGAGCCGAAGGCAGAGGCTTTAACCCACTGAGCCACTCAGGCGCCCCTGAAGATCAGATTTTAGCATCTCAATTTCCACTTGTTCCATGATAGTGTTCCAGGTAACAATTCTCTCCCTTTCATCATAATCATACTTTTCTATTTTCTTCCCTTCTCTTTCTTCCTCCCTTTCTTTTCCAAATCATTTAATTTTCTTTCCTTCCTTCTCTCACCTTTCTTCCATTCCCTGCTTTGCTTTTAGTACCAACTCATTCAACCAATAAATACAAATACACTTAATATGTAAAGAAAAAATAGGCACTGAGAAGTTAGAGATGAATTCAACATGGCTTCTATTCTTAAGAAACTTAACATGGAGAAATTATGGAGAAATGACTAAGAAAGTGGAAGTGATAGCCTTTGAGATAGGTCAAGATAAATTCAAGACCACTGAAAACTTCTTTAGTACACACTCTGTAAATACCGATGTTACAAAGATGAATGAGGTATAGTAGCTGCTCTCAGATCAGTCTTCCATGCCACTAATTACAGCATAAAACAGGCCTTGGTGGGTACTGAGATAGAAAAACAAAGTGTGATGGAACCATAGAGGACAGGGTGATTGATGCTGTTTGGAACTTCAAAGAGAAGATAACATTTTGGAGAGGACATTTTATTTTACTTTCATTTTTTTTTTTTTTTTGGAAAGAACATTTTAGGGAGAGTGCATAGTCAAGGAAGTAACTGGAAATATGGGACAGTCTAATAACAGGACTAAGACTCTTATGTGTGGATAGAAAGAAATAAGCTAAGCAGGACTACATTAACTTCTCTAAACTCATGAACAATGAAGAAAGTGAACACAGACTTTGCTATTAAATTCTGGAAGCCTGTATTTAGGAGGCATTCATCAATTTCTGAGTGAGCCTTAGTGAGATAAAATTTCCTATGTAATGGGTGTTAAATACACCATAAAAGAAACCCCCAACCACAACTGAAGATATAGCAAGAGTAAAAAGGAAAAAAAGTTACTAATGACAAATCCACAAGGAGTTATTTTTTTTTTTAAAGATTTTATTTATTTGTTAGAGAGAGAGAGAGAGAGAGAGCATGAGCATAGGCAGACAGAGTGGTAGGCAGAGGCAGAGGGAGAAGCAGGCTCCCCGCTGAGCAAGGAGCCCGATGTGGGACTCGATCCCAGGACGCTGGGATCATGACCTGAGCCGAAGGCAGCCGCTTAACCAACTGAGCCACCCAGGCGTCCCTCCACAAGGAGTTATTAAAGGATAGTATGATATTTTAAAGTGTATTAAAAAGAAAATCTTTTGGGGCACCTGACTGGCTCAGTTGGTAAAGCATGGGACTCTTGATCTCAGAGTTGTGAGTTTAAGCTCTACCCTGGGTATAGATTACTTAAAAATAAAATCTCGAAAAGAAAAGAAAAGAAAATAGAAAATCTTTTCTTAAACATCTCTTAACATCAATGTCATGCAGACCACTGCACAGAAATATTCATGGGTCTCTTTCAGGAAGGCAATTCTCATAGCACAATGAATACTGGAACACAAAACTGTGCCCCAGGACCAGACACCACTTCCATCTAGTACTCAGATTTGCTATATCTAACTACAGGACACCTCAAACTCATTGCAGCCAAAGCTGAATTCATTATATTCATTCAAATTTGTTCCTTGATTCATAATGCCTTTCCTGGTTATCCATATCACCACCTAGTCACCTAGTCACCCAAGCAAAAAGTAGAGGGAACTCCTCTCTCTTTTTCTACTCTCCCTCCCCATTAATCATCAACTTTCTCAAATGTTCTCTCTTCTCCATCCTTAGTGCTACTTCTTTAGTTCAGGTCCTATTTCTTTAGTTCAGTGTTGCTGTGGACTTCTGTATCAATTTCCCAGTTCATCTCCCTGCATGTAGTCCTGACTCCCTCAAATCCATTTGTCATATAATTTCCAAAGCAATATTTCTACATTACAACAATCTAAGTTGTCAAATTTGTTACCACAAAGTTGTTCAAAATATTTACTTACTATCTTTTTACTGTCTGTAGGATCTGTAGTGATGTCCCCTCTATTTATATATGTATTTAGACTACAAGGTCCTAGAAATCAGGGCCTGAGTTATCTTTTCAATACTGTACCCCTTAATATATTAATACATTACCATGTACATATAGATTCACAGTTAAGTATTGACTATGAGGTACTAACTTGGATTCCCATTGCACTCTTTCTGGTATCTTTACACGGTTCATCTTGAATCATTGTGGGGAGCAGCTCTAACACAGTAATAGTGCTGTCTTCTCAAGAACCTTTTTACATAGCAATAGAGTACTGCTATGTTCTTAATTTATAGAGGCCAACAGTCAATGTTGAGTCAATCTCATTCATCCTCTCTCACCCTCATAAAGCTGAAAAATCACTGGGATCAAATATCCCTCAAGTTTTATGAGTATATTTAATTGTCATAGCTCACCTTCAAATCCAACACGCTCAAGCAGGTTCAATGGGTACCAAATTAAAGGTTTGTTCCCAACTGGAAGCAGAGGTTTGGGAATGCTGGAAGTCAGGTCTGTCATCCGAGATCCCCCTCCAACTGCCATCACTACTGCTTGAAATTCCATTTTCACAAACTGCTGTCACAGAAAAAAAAACAATTAACAGGAAAAAAAAATTATAAAATTCAAAGCACACACAGTATTAACCCTACTTCTACTTAGGTTATTGATACTCATGTCAAATGTGACACTTCCAACTCCAAAAACCACAGTAAGAAAGTTTCCGTAGCTATAGGATAAGCATCACCTTTATTATATTTTTTGACTCACCAATATATACTCTCAGCTCCAGCCAAGGGAGATGGGCTGAAGGAGGAATGTGAATTAAAGAAACTTGGCCCTTTCCCTTGAGGTGCTCACAAATAAGTGGAGAAGACAAATTCAGTAAATTATAATATACTATGGTTAATGTCACAGCAGAGATATATCCAAGATACAGTAGGCATATAGTCTCAGTCTTCCTAGAAAAGTCCGGAAAAGTTTTACAGTGAAGGTAAGATCTGAGCTGACTCTTCAAGGATTAAGAGTTTACCAAGTGATGTGTGTGTGTGTGTGTGTGTGTAATGGAATAAAACTCAGCCATCAAAAAGAATGAAATCTTGCCATTTACAATTACATGTATAGAACTGGAGGGATTTATTCAAAGCAAAATAAGTCAGTCAGAGAAATACAAATACCTATGATTTCATGCATACGTGGAATTTGAGAAACAAAACATGAACATAGGGGAATGGAAGGACAAATAAATTAAGATGAAAACAGAGAAGAAGGCAAACCATAAGAGACACTCAACTCTAGGAAACAAACTGAGCATTGCTGGAGTGGAGTACGTGGGGGAATGGGGTAACTGGGTGATGGGCATTAAGGAGGGCACTTAAAGTTATGAGCACAGTAAACCACTAAATTCTACCCCTGAAACTAATAATATAGTATATGTTACCTAAACTGAATTTAAATTTAAAAAAAATTTTAAAAAGGAGTTTACAAGTGGGCTTCTGATGAGTTATTTCTTGAAAAAAGAATTAACAGCAATAAATACAAAATACATAAATAAATATAATATATAAATATATAAATAAAAAATAAATACAAGCATATTAGGTCTCTGAAAAGTATAAAATGACTTAAAATGTCTCCAATAACTCAGCCATCTGCTCCCATCTTTTCATTATCCCCAATGATGAAAGATATTGCTATAAACACAAATGCAGGCTTGCATTTGAATTTGCAGAGCCCAGTGGCAGAAACAAATCAGATTAATTCCTTTTTCTAAACTCAAGGTAATAAACAAACCTGTTTGACCTTCAAAATAATCTCTTTACAGGCGCTACCACAGAAAAGATGCATAGTAAAAGGTCATAAACTTTACTGATTTAAAATAAAAGTACTTCTTGATTTACAACAAATGATATAACTTGTTTTTTAAAGATTTTATTTATTTGACAGAGATCACAAGTAGGCAGAGAGGCAGGCAGAGAAAGAGGGGAAGCAGGCTCCCTGCTGAGCAGAGAGCCCAATGCCATGTGGGGCTCTGGGATCATGACCTGAGGAGACGGTAGAGGCTTTAACCCACTGAGCCACCCAGGCACCCCTGATATAACTTTTTAAATACAAGTGTGAAATGCAATGTTCAGAAAAAAAATTATTTGACAGTAAATTGGCAAATAATGTTGTACCTTTATCCAAAATTATGATCATCTCTAGGCCCCTCATCAATATTTAAACTGCAGCACTTAAACCCAGTACACCCGAGGCACAAAGTGAAGGCTCCTGCACAACATCTACAACTTAAAGATGCAGTAATTTGGGGGCACCTGGGTCGCTCATTCCATTAAGTGTCTGCCTTTAGCTCAGGTCATGATCCCAGGGTCCCAGGATTGAGCCCCTCTGCGGGCTCCCTGCTCAGCTGGGAGCCTGTTTTTCCCTCTCCTTCTGCTGCTCTCTCAAATAAATAAATAAAATCTTTAAAAAAAAAAAAAAAAAAAAGGTACCATAATTTCGATTCCAGCAAGCATTGCTTCAGATTAGAATTTAAATTCAGTTTGGCTGGCACTATATAATTCGTATCACATCTGATGTTATTATGAAAAGAACATTGGCGCTTCCGCAGCCAAAAGACCTGAGTTTGAGTTCTGGTTCTACCACTTACAGGCAAGGCCTGACATTTAAAACTCTAAGCGTCCTCAGTTCCTAGAAGGGAACCTGGTACTTAAGTTCACAAACCCTGACTGTCAAATGCCTCAGTGCCGCAACTCTGGGTGATGGGAGTCACCGCAACGAGTCTCGTTAGTTAGGTTCCCAAGCTTTTGCGGGGGGGGGGGGTGTTCATGGCATCTCAGACATGCTTCCATCATTGCAGTTATTGCCTCTCTCTTTGTAAACTGGTGAGATAAAACACTACCATAATTGGTCTCTCACCTGGAGCTTGCTGTATTCCTATTTGATTGCCTTGCCCCAAACAACGAAAAACAGGCAGAATAAATAAATGAAGGGCTGAAGTGGAAAGAGTTCAGGTACTCTGCGGAGTGCCTGGTCCCCGATCTGGTTCTCGCTGTGACTTCAAGCAGATGCTCCCCTCCTGAAACTACTCTCCATCTGTTGCACAAAGTGGTTGGCTCCCTTCTAGTTCGGCCACTTAGCTGCCTGCCCGGTCCTGGCAGGGACTCGAACTGGAGACCCTGGGGCTCCGCACCCTCGCCCGCCCCATCAGGCCTTCCTCGGCCGGGATCAAGGAGCCTGCTTCCCCCACATGAAGCGGGACCCCGTGGCCCCCACCGCCGTGTCCATTCCCAACAGCCAGCTCGTAAGGGGCCTGACAGCGCAAAAGCCGCAGCTTTACCTCTCAACTCCCGGCGCGCCACAACAGCTCCCAGCGCTCCCTACGCTCCCCACGCCGCCTGCGACTGACAGCCCAAAGGCGCAGGCGCGCGATGGCCGAGCATATCGATGGGACGGCAGGCCCGCGGAGCAGAGAGGAGAATCGAGCAATAGATTACGTACCGAGAGCTTGCGTTCCTCGAGGAGGAAAGGAGGCACAGTGGTCTGTACCCTTTCGTTCATTCACAAGTCATCAACGCCCATTGAGTGTCCTTCCTAATGCTGCGCTCCTGGAATCCTAGAACAAGTAACGGTCTCTTGCTTCAAGTTCTCATTCTACGACCTGGCCCCGACTATTACTACTGGGCTAGCCAGCTGGACAGTGGAGAAATGTCTAAATGCCCTTGCAGGCCAGGCTTTCTAGGTCTGCGATGTCTAAGGCAGAGACTCACATCGGCTATGTGAACCAGACTCTAATGGTATTGAAAACAATCACCTTTAGCCATCAAAACTGTGGGAGGGGGGCGCCTGGGTGGCTCAGTGGGTTAGGCCTCTGCCTTGGGCTCATGATCTCAGGGTCCTGGGATGGAGTACTGAGTCGGGCTCTCTGCTTGGCAGGGAGACTGCTTCCTCCTCTCTCTCTCTCTCTGCCTGCCTCTCTGCCTACTTGTGATCTCTGTCAAATAAATAAATAAGATCTTAAAAAACAAAAAACAAAAAAACAAAACAAAACAAAAAAATAGTACAGAGGCCAGTAGAGAGGAAGGGAAGTAAGCCAGATGGAAAGTGAATGATGATAAAGGTCAAATAGGCAGAGGGAGAGAGAGTGGAGAATTCAGATTGCAGGGGTCTTGTAGGCCATTGTGAAGACCCCTTGAATTAAGCAGAGGAGGGACATGATATGACAGATTTTTAAAGGATCACTCTGGTTGCTGTGTTAATAGATTCCCCGGAATCAGGGAGTCCACTTAAGAGGCTGCAACTCCATGAGTGACCCCAAATGCCTACATCTAGATAACTACAACAATTGTGAGAAATAATAATAAAATAGTTGTTTTAAGCAGTTAGTTATGGGGTGGCTTATAAGCTACCGTAGGTAACAGGAACAAGAGCCATTCTCTCTTTCCCACACATTCCTACAATTTCCTAACCTTTTAGAAGCGTCCTCTTTTTCTGTCCCTCTCTTAAACCTTGAGTTGCTTTAGCTCCTTCCAAGTTAAGAGAGTTTAATTTTTGCAATAAAAATAAAGGAGTTTTGGGACGCCTGGGTGGCTCAGTTGGTTAAGCAGCTGCCTTCGGCTCGGGTCATGATCCCAGCGTCCTGGGATCGAGTCCCACATCGGGCTCCTTGCTCATCAGGGAGCCTGCTTCTCCCTCTGCCTCTGCCTGCCATTCTGTCTGCCTGTGCTTGCTCTCTCTCCCTCTCTCTCTCTGACAAATAAATAAATAAATAAAATCTTAAAAAAAAATAAAGGAGTTTGACTTTATTCAACAATATTTATTGAGTGCCTAATATGTGCCAAGCAATGTCTTAGGCGCTGGGGAAATAGCAGTCAGGATTTGACATTTTTCCCACATTTTTCAACCAGAAGAATAAGAGCTCAGGATAGATGCCACTGGTTGAGGGGGAGAGTTGGGGGAAAGACCTGAGACCTTTTTAGCCACAAAACCAGCCTATTTTTGCCCTGTCTTTCCTTCACTTTAGGATGCTGGCAATGACTTACTGAATAATTAGTTATTTTACCTAAAATATAATACCAAGTATGTTGGTAAAAGGGAGTATGGAGTGATTGGCCACAGGAGGCCTGAAGCTTTACTGTTTCCTTCTGCAGCAAGATTCTTTCTCCTGGTTATTAGCTGAAGCAAAGAGAAGCCTTGAGAATTATGGCATGGTTTTGAGGTAAGAACTAGTTATGAAGTAAGAAGAGGATTCAGGGGGCGCCTGGGTGGCTCAGTGGGTTAAGCCGCTGACTTCGGCTCAGGTCATGATCTCAGGGTCCTGGGATCGAGTCCCGCATCAGGCTCTCTGCTCAGCAGGGAGCCTGCTTCCCTCTCTCTCTCTCTCTCTGCCTGCCTCTCCGTCTACTTGTGATCTCTCTCTCTGTCAAATAAATAAATAAAATCTTTAAAAAAAAAAAGAAGAAGAGGATTCAGCCCCATATCTGTCATCCATTCTATTTTTTTTAAAGATTTTATTTATTTATTTGATACAGAGAGAGATCACAAGTAGGCAGAGAGGCAGGCAGAGAGAGAGAGGGGGAAGCAGGCTCCCCACTGAGCAGAAAGCCCGATGCGGGGCCCGATCCCAGGACCCCGGGACCATAACCCCAGCCGAAGACAGAGGCTCAACCCACTGAGCCACCCAGGCGCCCCTGTCATCCATTTTAAATGCTCATGTTTAAACTAGCAAATGTTTTCAGGGAACTTATTCCTGTAACTGAGTAGTTGAGTAATTGCTTCAGTTTAAATGGCTTTTATTCCCTAGGACAGTGGTTCACAAAATTTTTCGTTTGTGGCCCCTTTATAGTTTTTTTTTTTTTACTTTCTTTTTTTTTTTTTTAAGAGAGAGAGAGAGTGTGTGTGTGTGCACCAGGAGTGGGAGGGGAGAAGAAGCAGGAGGAAAAGGAGAGAGAGAATCTCAAGCAGGCTCCACACCCAGCTTGGAGCCCTACCAGCCCTACCCAGCTGGATCTCAGGAACCCGAGATCATGACTTAAGTCGAAATCAAGAGGTGGACGCCCAACCAACTGAGCTACCCAAGTGTCCCAAGGACCCTTTTCACTATTAAAAATTATTGGGGACCCTTGAGGTACCTGGTTGGCTCAGTCTGAGGAGCATGTGACTCTTGATCCCAAGGTTGTGAGTTCCAGCCCCATGTTGGGTGCAGAGATTACTTAAAAATAAAATCTTTAGGGGCACCTGGGTGGCTCAGTGGGTTGAGCCTCTGCCTTCAGCTCAGGTCATAATCTCAGGGTCCTCGGATCAAGCCCCGAGTCGGGCTCTTTGCACCTGCCTCCCCCCCCTCTCTGCCTGCCTCTCTGCCTATTTGTGATCTCTGTCCAATAAATAAATAAAATCTTTTAAAAAAATAAAATAATAAAATAAAATCTTTAAAAAGAAAGTTATTGGGGGCCCCAAAGGACTTTTGTTTATATGGATTTTATCTGTTGATATTTACCATATTAAGAACTCAATCTAAGAAATTAAACATTAATTCATTTTCAAAATAAAAATAATAAAATTATTGTATGGTAACATAAATACCATTTGTATGATAACATATGTTTCAAACCGAAAAAATCAGGAGAATGCCATACTTTCACCTTTTTGCATATCTCTTTAATGTCTGGCTTAATAGAAAACAGCTGGATTCTCTCATCAGTTGCAGTACATTGTTTTGGGTGAATTCTATGATAAAACCTGACCTCAAATAGATACAGAAGGAAAAGGGAGAGATATTTTAATAGCCTTGTCAGATAGTTGTAGGTAAGACTTTGGTACTACACAAAAACTCAGTAAGTGGCAGTTTTTTAAAGATTAGTTGTAATGTAGAATTATTATATCAATGAGCATTTGTACTCTAATACTTGCATTTCGAATGGACAATTTGATCCATTGATCACTTGTAAAATATCCTCCCAAATGTTGACTCATTATATTTTTAAAATTACATTTGTTCATATCACCACCAATCTTATCAGAAAAATCCTTTAAATATTGGAAAGCTGGCAACCTTATGATGACAAATACAAGTTTTCCAAACTTCTGATTTTCTCTTGAAAGCTCAAATATTATCATTGGCAACAATACTTTCAGTGATTTTCCTTGAAGAGACAGGCTTACTTCATTAATTTTGACAGTTTGTGTGTTCTCAAGGACCAAGATTTAATAAAATTATGTTACTGCTTCATCAAAGACATTCTTGGTTTTTTAAAAAGATTTATTTATTTATTTTAGAGAGAGAGTGCGTGCGAGCTGGGGGAGGGATGGAGGGAGAGGGAGAGAGACAGAATAACTAACAGATTCCCCACTACACGTGGAGCCCAACACAGGGCTCCATCCCAGGACCCTGAGATCATGACCTGAGCCGAAACCAAGAGTTGGCCTCCTAACCAACTGAGCCATACAGGAGCCCCCAAAGACATTCTTAAGTGAACCTTACTTTGTCTTATTATTTATTTTTTATTTTTATTGCAAGTGTGTGGCAGTGAAGAATACAATGCATATTATACAGTTTGGTAACACTGCTTTGATTCACGCCAAAGCACCAGCCATCTTAGCCACCATGGCTTTTGTGCCATTAGTGCAAATATCAATATAATGAAAGGCAGATAACATTTTAGTATTATTATAAAAATGGTTTTCACCTGAGAGATACCTTGAAAGGGTCCTGAGGACTCCCAGAGGTCCACAGAGCATACTTGAAGAACTGCTGCCTCATGGATTCCTTCTTTCTGGTTCTCATTGCTTCTAGTATTTACATTATGGTACTCATCACAAAGGATTTTCATCCCCTTCTTCATGTTTTCTCTATCACAATGGGAGCCCTTGGAGGACAAAGGCTATATGTTATTTGCTTCTCTCTCCTCCGGTCCTAGCATAGGACTTGGGACATGCTAAGTAAATAATCTGAATAAATTTTCTCATAAATTTTCCCTTGACCTCCCATTTGGTGGTGGAAAAACTGAGCTGAGGGCATAGGTCACTGACAACATCTCTTTTCCTGAACGTTTCTTCTCACTAAGTCAATCTATATTACTATCTCTTATGCCTAGCCTCATGCTTATTTACTTTTTATTTACTAATTATGTGGGAAGTACTTAATAAAGGCATATGAATACAGGCTGTTCCTTATAATGTTTCCTGTTCACATTTCTTCCCCAAGGGATATTTATATTTATGTTTTTATATGTGGTGGGGACTAGTTTAAGAAGGTCAAGCTCCAAAGTTCTCTTTGAACTGTGGGAGACAAAAGAAACCTTTCAAAAGTTGGGCCTTGGCTCAGAAATACTCTTCCCACGGTCTGCAAGAGCTCTCTCTTTGGGAATTTGCTGGCCACATCATAATATTCATCTGGTCCATTTGGCTGTAGACTTGTCAGCGGGGCAGGAAATTATTATTTTTAGAGTACTGAGTGAAAGATAAAAATGAAAAGAGAAACTCTACTTTGGCAACCAGTTGCAGGTCCCAAAATATTTGTGTTTTATTTTTGTACATGAGCCCACCAGTTGACTAATAGATTTGTGATAAGTTAGAGAGCAAATGATGCTATAGTGTTTCTATAAAGAGCTTGGAAAATAACTTCATTAATTGGGACTTCAACTATTTCCTTTCAAGCACACAGAATTTTCATTGTTGGTGGTTTTAAAAGTCTGAATCTGGACATTTATGCTTTAAACTGATGGGTCAGGGAGCATTTGGGTGACTCCATCGGTTAAGTCTGACTCTCAATCTCAGCTCAGGTTTTGATCTCAGGGTCGTGAGTTCAAGCCCCGTGTTGGGCTCCATGGTGGAGCCTACTTTAAACAAACAAGCATACAAATGGATGGGTCAATTAAAAAAATATGTGATTTATGGGGCACCTGGGTAGCTCAGTGGGTTAAAGCCTCTGCCTTCGGCTCAGGTCATGATCTCAGGGTCCTGGGATGGAGCCTCGCATCAGGCTCTCTGCTCGGCGGGTAGTCTGCTTCCCACCTGCCCTCCCCCCGCCGCCTGTCTCTCTACCAACTTGTGATCTTTGTCAAATAAATAAATAAAATCTTTAAAAAAAAATACGTGACTTAGTCACTTTGGTAATTTTTTCCCTCCTTTACTGAAAACAAAACTTTGCAAATGGCTGATTTTCCTCATTTTTGAATTGGAAAGTATGGTTGATGAGCCACAGTTTATTTATTTATTGAACAGCTATTTACTGAGTGACTACTATATGCTAAGGGGAGTTTTAGATCCTTAAGGTATATGTGAACAAAAAAAAAATCCAACCCTCATCCTAATAGGCAGAGGCAGCATACATTATAAATCAATTTAAATAATAAATGAGTAGGGGCGCCTGGGTCGTTCAATTGGTTGAGCCTCTGCCTTCAGCTCAGGTCATGATCCTGGAGCCATGGGTTCGAGTCCTGCATCAGGCTCCCTGCTCATTGGGAACCTGCTTCTCCCTCTCCCTCTGCCTGCTGCTCTGCCTACTTGTGCTCTTTGTCAAATAAATATACTCTATTAAATAATAAATGAGTATACTGCACAGCATATTAAAGGGTGATTAAGTACTTTGGGAGTAAGAAAAAAGTAGGTAGGGAGTAGGGACAGGGAGAAGGAGAATACCACATTGGCAGCTATAAAGTCTTACAGTTTTATGGAGGTAATTGAAATTTGGGACTTGTGTCTCATTTAAATCTCTTTCTATATAATACATTTATAAGCAAATACAAAATGAAGAGGTGAAATCAGTAAAAATGGTGAGGAAAGTTCCTCCAAAAATTCTTTACTCCATAAAAGCAATGAGAATACGGTAAAAAAAACTGTCAGAATCAACTTTTTTGAATGTATACCATGAACAGTGAAACAATCACATTGCTTCTTTCAGTATGTTGGTAATTAATACACTGTGCACTGTGTATTTGGTTCACAGACACACAGCAAGAATGTAGTTGTGTCGATTCCTTGTCTCCCAGTGATAAGCCTGATATTTAAAAAAAAAAAAAAAAAAAGATTACAGAATTGGCCAAAAGATGAAAGTGCAGCAAAGAAATGAAAAATGATAGGGCTGGAAGTGAAATTCAAATTGAACATAAATGGAGTTATAGAAGAAATAGGTGATCATGGGAATGTTAACACTGTCACCATGAGAAAGTGTAGATCCGCATGAATCGAGTGAAGGCTACTTCATCTCCCAAAGGAGGAAAGTGGCTGGGACAAAGGGATGAAGATGTCTCACAGAAACTGAAGCCAGCAAAAAACCACTTTGCCTTCATGGCATTGTTAGAGATACTTCATGAGATTGTACATAAAAAGGATATAATGTCAGAAGTAAAGAGGAGTATGACAATTCTTCAAGGCATAGTGAAGATACTTGTTCAGTATTATAAGAAAATAGAGGCCGATGCCTGGCTAGGTCAGTTGCTTAAGTGTCTAATGCTTGATTTTGGTTCAGGTCATCATCTTAGCGTTGAGGGATCAAGCCCCCATCAAGCCCCACGTCTGGCTCTGCATTGAACATGGAGTCTGCTTGAGATTCTTGCTCCTTTCCCCCTCCCCTCACCTTGCTTGAGCTCTGAATACATACATACATACACACATACATACATACGTACATACATACATATGTAAAATCTTAAAAAAAGAAAAAGAAAAAAGAGGCAAGCGTTGTTCAAACTATTTTGGATAAGTTTTTTTGCAAAGAAAACAATTTAATTCTCAATTTCTCTAAATGCTTGAGACTACAAGGTACTAAATAAATATTAGTTTTACTATGTTTTCATTTCCCTACACATTTATAACTGATGCTAAGAAATTTTTTGATGCTTTGACAAAAACTTTTAAAGGTCACAGAACAATGGTAATTCCTCCCATTAATGATTAAGATTTCTGTTTGGTTTCAACTTGCAGTGTCACATTCTTGTAGTATGGTGAAAAATGAAGATTTCCTTTTTTAATTTAATTTTTTGGGAGAATTCTTTTTTAAAAGATTTTATTTATTTGAGAGAGAGAGAGAGTACAAGTGGAGGGATGGGCAGAGGGAGAGGGAGAAGCAGACTCCCTGCTGAGCAGAGATTCTCCACCCCCACACCCCACCGACATGGGGCGTGATCCCAGGACCTGGGCATCATGACCTGAGCCAAAGGCAGATTTAACTAACTAAGCCACCGAGGCACCTCTTTTTGAGGATTTCTTACATATACAAATTTAGCAGAAAATTATAAGTATGTGAAAAGATAACATTTCAAATCAACAGTAAAAGGGTAGATGCTTCTGAAAAGGAAGCCATGTTGGCCATGTTGGCTATGGCCAACAGCTAGTATGTGGAAAAACCAGGATATGAATACGGGCAGCTAGCTCTACAGAATGGCCCCCCCCTTTTTTTTAAGATTTTATTTACTTATTTGACAGAGAGAGAGATCACAAGTAGACAGAGAGGCAGGCAGACAGAGGGGGAAGCAGGCTCCCCGCTGAGCAGAGAGCCCAATGCGGGGCTGGATCCCAGTACCCTGGGATTATGACCTGAGCCAAAGGCAGAGGCTTAACCCGCTGAGCCACCCAGGCACCCCCAGAATGTTCCTTCTCGTGGTATGGTTTCTTTCATAAGGATTTTGAATTCATAAAGAATTAAAAATTTTGTACATTAGGAAAGAACATACATGAAGTTTAATGGCAAAGGACACACAGGGAAAACCAAGGTATTATAACATCTGACATGACAAAGGCATTAATTTACAGGACTTAATACTTTAGCTACCAAGACAGCAGGCTTTGGCACTGGCAGACCACCATCCAAATCCTAGGTTCATTATTTATTGACTACCTGGGCAAGTTATTTAATTCATTTTTGCTCTAAATTTCTCATCCGGAAACGGGGACAATAAGAGTATTTACTTCATAGAGCTAAGAAGATAAAACAAAGATAACAGATGTACAGCTGTTAGCACAGTGCCTTGCTGTGCGTATTACTTTAGTACTGTGCAGAGATTGTTATAAATCAGTAAGAAAAGTATAACACCAATAGACAAAAACACAAAAAGAGCAGTTCGTAAAGAAGAAAAACAATTGCTCAGTACAGTAAATAATCAAAGCACTACAAATTAAGGTAACAATCACCATTCTTCAGCATATTAAATTATCAAAAATATTTTTAAGTGTTAATGCCAGAGGGTGGTCAGAGTTTAGGAAATAGACACTAATGGGAACAAAACTGATACATCCTGGCAATTTGACAGTTTGATGGTGAGTTTAGGATGTTATTCTAAGGAAATAATCAAATAGGTATAAAAGGCTATATGCACGAGGATGTTTATTATAATAGTTATAGTTTTCAATATAAAAATATTTGTAGACAACCTTAATGTTCATCTATAGAGGTGGCTTTTTTTTTTTTTTTTTAAACTAAGCTCTGTGCCCAACGTGGGGCTTGAACTCATGACCCTGCAGGCTGAGCCAGCCAGGCGCCCCAGTGGAAGGTTTTAAATGAGTACAAGTGATGAAAACTTAAAATGTAACAAAATGCAGCCAATATAAATAATAGTTACAGTGAGTATTCCCCTTGTCCCAGTGACCATCGTTTCCTGCTTGGATTACTCCCTGCTTCCAACCTCTCCTCAACTCATTCTCTACACAGATGCCAAAGGCAAATCTAATCATGTCAATCCCTTGCTTGGCCCCCTCATGGCTGGTCAATATAAAACCTTAAAACAAGCCTCAAAAGCTCGAATCTCTTCTCTCTCTTCCCATTACAGTCCGGTAACATAGGACTCAACGTGCTTCTTCGCTGGACTTTGTGCCCAGTCATTCTCCCTGATTCAGCATTCCACTGAGCCCTGTGGGTTAGTATCACCCTGCTCTGTCTTCTAACAATACCTTGCACTACTTCTTTGGAGCTCTTACATAAAGGCTATTAAATGTTGTTAATTATTAATATATTAAAATTAATATATTAAAAATGCAATTATTTGTTTAATATACTGTTTCCTCTTGCATTAGAGCTTAAATTCCAAGAAAGCAAAAATTATCTGTTTAACCAATATTTTCCCCATTGTACTTAGTACAGTGCCTGACATAGGTGTTTGATGTGTTTACTGAATGAATGGATGAAGAGCAAGCTACAAAATACAATATGAGCCCAGTTTGGTACAAGAGGGACCAAAGACTTAGGTGGCCAGTCCTAGATACAGAAACAGACTACCTCCAGCAGATGCATGCTGGCCAGGCTCTTCCCTGAGAACAGAAGGGGAATGCCCTCTCTGCAGGGCAGGCTGCACAAGAGGGCGGGAGCTTGCTGGGAAGAGCAGAGCTGATGGGAGTGGTGGCCTCTGGGGCTCCTGTTCTTCCAGCTCCCCGGGCAAGAAGAGGCTGCTGGAAGAGGAAACTATGTCTTCCGTGGACCACCCAAGGCACAGGCACTGGGGAGCCACAAGATGAGGGCTGCCTGGAAGGCTCAGCTGGGGTGTCAGACTCAGAGTTATGGGGAGATAGGCCCTGGGTTGCACACAGCCCCAGGGGGCAGGGCTCAAGGCCAAGGCAGGGTAGTGTCAGGACTCGCCCTAGAGGGCAGCCTGGAAAAGCCTTGGGAGAGGGAGTGCCACTTCACTTGAAACTGATGTTGACTCTTTTGGCTGGGGGAGGGAGCTGGTCTCTATGGTCAGGAAATTTCTCATTGGGTACTTGTTCTTAAAGACGCCTTTTAGCTGTGTGGTAACTGAGGCAGTGTAAGGTGTGGATGGGTAGCTATGCTGCTGCCTCTTTTGTCAAAAATTTGACTTGTCTGGTTTATCAGCCATCTCAGGCTTTGTCTTTTACGATGTCAAGTTCTTCTGCCCACCTGGTTCCTGAAGGGGCACCGCAAGGGCCAGTGCACCATTTGGAGCCAGTGCTCCAAATCACCACACCCATCCCAGAAGATGCCAGGCCAGGATCTGTGCAGCCCACCCCCACTCCTGCCCATAGTAGCACCCTTAGTTCCCAGCTCAGCTTCAGATATAATGCTTGTCAATTTGTAGACCCACCACTCCCATGTGACACACAATCTCCCTGGCTTCCAGCCCAGGTCCCTGAAGTCTTAGAAGAACCTTCCCTCCAACCCTCAGTAGCCCAATAAACACATTCTGAAGGAATGAATACATCCATTTATTAAACTTTCCCATGTGCAAGACCTTCTTTGATGGAGTGTCATGGAGGCCCTTGAGGGAGGACTGGGGCAGGGACTTGCGGTTAAGACTTAAGAGCAGGTTTAAAGTCTAGACTTTGAGTTGGGTGAAAGGGAGCTATTGCAGATTTCAGAGAGGACATAACTGGCCTTAACCTTGCACCATCTCGGGGCTGACACAGCAGATGGGAAATCAGGTGATGCATAAGTGTTGGAAATGGTGTGATGGTGGGGGTAGTAAAGATGTAATGTGGAGTAGATGGAGGCTCTGAGCCAGGGAAGGTGGTAGAACCTTCAGTTAAGATTGGGTTGAAGGGCAGAGCTCACACTTTGGGTATAGAGGGAGAGGAGGAAAAGACAGCTCAGCTGCTGCTTCTTTCTTGGGTCAGGTGTCCAAAAAGGAGGGCCATTCCTCTCTATCCGATGCCTTGTCTGGGGAGGAGCCTCCACTCTCCTCCAGAGGTTTTAGCTTTGGGTCCTGGCTGAAGCCAGAGAAAAATAAGGAGAAAAAAGGAGGAGCCAAAACAAAAACCAAAAAACAAAACAAAACAAAACAAAAAAAACCCCACAAAAAAACCCAACAACCATAAAAACCCTGAAGTAAAGTCCATGGGGTGGGGAGCTTGAAGGCCCCCTTCAAGTAGCTCAGGCCTGGCAGCTTGTGCTGGGCTTGCGGTTAGACTCCCTCCCACAGACGCGAACTAACTCGGGAAGCAAGCCCGAGCTCGCGGAGGGCTTGTGGTGTGTGGGGCTGGGCCACCAGGGTCAATCAACCGCCCCCACTGCAACCAGACACAGGGGCGTGCTGTCTTTCCGAGCTTGTGGGCTCAAGTCAGGAGCGCAGACCCCAGCCTGGCCAGGGGCTGTGTCTTCACCCCACGCGCCGCCCAGTGGGACCCGCGCAGGCGCAGTCCTGCTGGCCCGAGGCTGCCCCCTGGCGCCGCCTCACTCTTCCCAAGGGCTCATGTCGGTGTCAATAGCCACGCAGTTGTACGCGGCGTAGCGGAGCTTCTCCTCGCACACCTTGGCACTGAGGGAGACAGGACCGCGGTTGGCGCCAGGGGCACCGCAAGGGCCAGTGCACGGGGGCCTATGGGCGCCGGGGCCCCAGTTCGTGCACTTCATGACTCGCCATCCTCCTCCATCCTAGGGTGACGCCCCTACCCTGCTCCCCACTCTGTAGGGTCCCTGTGCCCAGGAGACCCACCTGGCGTAGTGTGGTAGGAAGAGGGTGCTGGAACACGTGGAAGACTCCGGCAGCGCGTCTGTGGTTTCGTAGCTGGGGGCACGGACGGGCCACAGATTAGGAAGAACTGTAGGGACACGGGGTAGGGACACAGCCCCAGTCCCTTCAGAAAGCAAGCCCCGCCCCGCCCCGCTCCAGCCACACTCACCCCAGTTTGTCCGGGTAGATGTAGATTCGTGCAGGCAGCCGGCTGCGGCCAGTGACAAAGCGCAGGAAGCGGCTCCGATCCTCTGCATGGAGAAGGACGTCAGCGTCCGCACTGATGGCGGGGAAGGCTCTACAACTCCTACCCTGCCTCGGTATCCCGCAGGTGGAATCCGAACCCGGGAACCACGCTCTCCTCCGCCACTCACCGTTGGTGAAATTGTTCAGCGCTTCCCAGAAGTACTGCACCCGAGTGTCAGATGGCTCGAAGTCCTCAAACCGGGCTGGGGACCAGGTCAGAAATCGAGCTTAGGTCCCAACCTGCCTCGTCTGTAAGGCCCCCGCCCCCACACTGCCGGACCCCCATACTCACTGAGCTTGCGCAGAGCGTCCACAGTGACCTCTGGGTCCCCGCACACTTTCTTCTCCAGTTCCTGCCAGGTCAGCAAGTCCAGCACGGCCTGCGGCACCACCTTCAGCAGCCCCGCCTGCATGGCTGCCACCTGGGGAGGGAGGGAGAGGCCTGGCTAGGGAAGAGGGTCCAACTCCCAAGTCAGTGTGTGGTGGGGTACTTGGCCTCCACTCAGAGAGATCGTGGGGGCATGATCTCTGTTCAGCACTGAGGGCCATCTCTGAACCCCACTGATAAGCAGGAACATGGGGCAGAGGAATGGTGGGGCCCAGAGTTCTTGCGACTGGGTACTGGGGGCCTATCAGGCTGGGCTCCGCCTGTAAGGAGCTGCACAAAGCTCTTGTTCTGCTGGTCTCTGGGTGGTACCTGCTCCTTGCTCTCTTCTAGCCGGGTCTTCTGCACCAGTTGGATGAAGCGGGAACGGTCCTCATATCCCACCACGATGCCTGCACCCCCGGGGATCAACTCTACTACTTGCTGGTCACTCAATACGGTGGTGAATGTTAGCTCCTTTCCAAATTTGAACTCAAATGTCTCTTTGTCCATTCCTTCCATCACTTCCAAGAGCTTCACCTGGCAGTTGGAGAGAGGGAACGAGGTCGGCCTTTCATTGTGGAGACAGTCCTTGTTTTCTCTCAAGATGCTCACAGGGAAACAGGAGAGGCAGCTAGACAAGGAAGTCCCCATGCAGCCAATGAGGGCAGTGAGGGGGTTGGAACAAGGACTATGAAAGCATCAAGACAACACCTCGCCAGTCTTGGCTGCCAGAGAAGGTGTCCTGGAAGAAATGGCATCTAAGCTGAGACCTAAATGATGGCTGGGAATTTGCTTGGCCACAAGGAAGTCAGGAAAGAGAACAACATGAAAAAAGGTAGAAAGAGCAAAAGGCCTGTGGAATCTGTTTGGCTGGAGCCAAGTGGCTAGAGACACAGAGGTCACATAAGGCTTGTCAGGTTCTGCATTTTACCCTAAGCCTGGGGCAGAGCCACTGAAGGGTTTAAACAAGGGGAAGGAAATGAATTACTCTGGCTGCAGGAATCAGATGGGTTAAGAGTGGAGACAGGAATGCTAGGTCTGCAGTCAGTGGTTGTGTCACAAGGGAAGGTGGCCTGAAGCAGGAGGACAGTAGTGAGATGGAAGAAGTGGACAGATGCCAGAGGGAGATGTGATAGAAAGTAGGAGGTAAGGGAGAAGAAGTGGCGGGTGGCACTGAGGGGCCTGGCATGGAAAAGGGGTGGACAGTGGTGCCATTTGGAGACAGGAGCCTTGGAAGGCAGAAGAGCGGGGAGGTGAGGATGACTGGGCTGAGGCGGAAGTGCCATCTTGGGGCAGACGTCCAGCAGGCAGGTGCACATAAGGGTCCAAGCTTAGGAAAGAAGCTGGAGTTGGAGGTAAGGATTTGGGGGCTGCCAGAATAAAGACAGTAGTTGAAGCCATGGGAATAGAAGGAATCAGCAAAGGAGCATGTGTGAGGTTAGAGAAGGTTCAGGACACCCTCGGGGAACAGCGACATTTAGGGGCTGTGCAGAGGAAACACTGGGTCCAGGCCCTACTTACCAGCACGGAGTCCACAGCTGGGAAATCCTTGCTCCAGCTCACCTCCTCCCCAGACAGCTGCTTCCACACGAAACCAGGCAGAGCCAGGACCTATGGGACAAATACCATTGTATCCTCATCTTGGGCTGCCCAGGTTTAGCTGGCCCTTCTTCCTTCCAGGGGCCAGGCTGATCCAATGGAAGCACAGATTTGGCTACTCACCAGGAACTCCTTACCCCGCAGGGCAGCCCCCATCAGCTGTCCAATCCACTCGTATTTGGCAAAGTCTCGGCAGGAGGGGTTGGGCACGTACATGTCCCGGGCCTCCCCAGTGCCATTGCCCTGCTCCCAAGACAAGAGCTATTAGCATGGCATGGAATGGACCCTACTTTATTGCCCCAGACTCTCCAAAGACTTGCCTGCACACCTTCCACCGGAAGCCCTGAGTGGTCCCTCTGATTGTAAAATGGCTCCTCCTTCCCTGTCTGCCCAGAGGCCGCCCTAGGCAACCTGGTCCCTCCTCTGGCCCCTCTCTAGTTCAGCACCTGGGAGGTTTGCAGAGACGAACAGCAGAAACAACTGGAGAAGTAGGGATAGGAGATTACCTGGTTGGCTGTGCGCACAAAGAAGGGCAGAGGCACAGGGGTGTCTGCTGAGCTAGGGCACAACTCTTCTGACATGTCTGCCAGGCTATCCCGAAAACCACCCCCTGAAATGACACACAGATGCTCTCAGCTGGAGCATTCAAGAGCTCCAGCCCCCATAAAGAGGTAATAAACTGGTCCTCTATCTTGATTAGCTGTGACCCCAGAAGCCTCTACCACTCTACATAGGGCAGGACCCTCATTATCCTTCCCCAGGGCCTCACCTTGGTCAATGATGCCTTCTGCAATGAATTTACACTCCCACCACTGGTCATAGCGCATGGGCCACCTGTAAGAAGGGGTGGATCTTTGTTCCCATGCTGGGTCGGGGCTCAGAACATTTCACCAGCGAGAGATGGGGGCCACAGGAGTAATGACGAGGGGTTTTAGAGGCAGTGTGCGGGGAGGTATAGTTTATGTGTGCCCAGTCCAAGTCCCTCATCCTCATGCCATACCTGTAGTCCAAGGGCTTTTCATACTTGTCAGAGGGCTTGAGGCCTTCATAAACCTGGGGGCAGGGAAAGGGAAGGGAGCTGTAGGAAAGTCTGTGCCAAGATCTTGTCCTACTCTGGCCCGAAGGCCTTACTTAGGCCCAGCCCCCACCCCAGACCCTTTACTGACCCTCCCTTAGATCGACCCCAGGTGGTCCAGACCTGGGTGAACACTGCATTCTTGCAGGCAGGGTCCCTTAAGGGGCAGGCACGGTGCTCCATGGCGAGGCGCCGGTTGATGTACAGGCGTGGCATGAAGCTGGGCTTGCTGCTTTCCGAGTCCCGCAGGCACTGGGCCACCAGGCCTGGCCTCTGGCGTGACAGCAGCAGGAATTGCTTCACTTGCTGATGAGGAGATGTGGCCAGAGCAAGACTGGCAGGCAGTCAGTGTCTGTCCAGGCTCTGGAACCTTCTTCTATGCCTGGACCTGATTCCTAACTCTAGTCCATGCCTAGTCCTTCCCCAATACCCTCCCCTTCCTTGTCTTCAATCCCTCCTTAGTCCAGTCACCTGGGGGAGCTTTCTAAACACCGCCCCCCGCTCCAAATCAAACCTGGTTATCCCCTACTTAAAACCCTTCCAATGGCTCCAGGGACCTAGGACATAGTCCCTCCTTCACAGCCTGGCCCAAACTGCCCTCTGCTATCAGGGCCTCCTATTTGCCTACCCAGTCTCATCCCCAAGTTATACATACATCTACCTGGGGCACTTCTCTCGTCATCTTCGGCAGCTAATAACTTCCAGTGCACACCTTCCATGCAGCTTCCCTGTCTACACTGTTACTTCTCCTCCCCCAGTTTTTGTACATTTTACACACTATCTGGGAGAACGGCATCCCAAACACTACATTTTAACGACCTGTGTCTGGCTTTCTTCCTACGTTCCTAGAGCCCAACAAAGGTCCAGGCCTAGAGTAGCTTTTAAGAACCCTGTAGAAGAGAGAGCACTTGCATGAGCAGAAGGGAGGAGCCCACTGCTGACACCACTACTAGGCGGGCCAGGCTCACCTTAATCTCACTGAAGGTGCCCAGCGTGTGGTCCCAGGCAGGTACCAGGTGGTGCAGGACACTGTCCAGGATCTTTATGAATCTGGGGTGAGTGGGTAAAGATGGTGCAACTAAAGAGGATGGCATGAATTTAAGACTCCCTCACTCCCCAACACACAAGGATAGGAGAAGGTAGGGCTCAGGGGCTGCTCAAAGTGGAACAGCTTACAGTATAGGGCCTGGGGAACCTCCTTCCTACTGACGAATGAGGCTCAGGACTAGGGGAAAGGAAGGGCCGGGCAGGCACAGGACCACAGCCACCTCTGCAGGAGAACAGCTCTGCGGTACAGAATTTCAGGGTCCGTGCCTTCCAGACGTGGGTATCGCACCAGACTGGTCGGCTGGAACAGGTCTGCATTCAACCCTAGTTCCCGCTGTCTAGACGACTTGATCTTGATCCCTCGAAGACGCACATCAATCCCATCATCTGGGGGAAGAAGTTACTTAGGGCACCTGCTGCCTCCTTGGCCCTCAGATCTGAGAATGGCCCCTGAATGCTCAGGCTTTCAGAAACTTGGGACCTTTGAGACGCCTTTCTACTTATCTGACTTTGATTATTATATTCTTTGCGGGTTTCTCCATCCCTCACTATATTGCAAGGCCTGAGGATCCCAACTCTGTTCCTCTTCCAGATGAGCCCAACCACCTCTGCAGCTTTAAGGCAGGCCTACCCCTGGCGCCTCCCACGTGGCTCAGGCCCAAAGCTTCATCTCCCAGAGATAGTTCAACTATTCCCCTCATCCCAACTCCAAGCCCAATGCTTCTCCACACTCACTGCCAACTAGCCACTGTCTATACACTGGGGCTCCCTTTCCCTCCTTAGAGCCTGAAGCCCCACCTCGGCACTCGACGATGCGGATCTCGATGACTGGGAGGTGAACGGTCATGTCCTCCAGGACACACACATCCCCGATCAGGGTCCTGACGAGATGGATGAGAGGCACTCTGAGTACCCCTTGCCTTCAGGGATTGCTGGGCTCTCACTTGACCTTCTGCTTCCAAATGGGGCCAGGCCCCATTGCTAGGATCATGCCCCATTCTCCCTCCCAGACCAGCCTGTTCACTCACTCGTCAATGCTCACGTCACTCAGCTTCTTCAGGTTGTCCCCTTCGCCCCCATAGATCACTACTCGCTTAGGCATAAAGTTGTCATCTGTGGTATCCACTGTGAGCAGTAGCTTCCTGAGTGGTCAGAGGATGCACATGGGTCTGTGTACATTTACAGGCATGGGGCCCGCCCACTCTGTCCTACCTCAGAGCCCACTCACTTGACAATGGTGCCCTTTTTCATGGTAAGCCGTACCCAGTGCTGGCACTGGGACCCATCGCTCTCCCAGTAGGTGTCTGCATTGCTGTCTGTCAGGCAGGACACATTGAACTCCTCCTGGGGAGGGGCAGAGAAGTGGAGACAGTGTTTACCCCACTCCCTGCACATGGAGGCTTAAAAGCACGGCTGGTATGGGTGGAAGTGTCTAGGCATTCCCACAGGACTTCCGAAATGGGGTGCTGGACTGAGTCTGGCCTGTAGGAATTCAGGTTTGGCCCTGGCCTAAAGGTGAGGGCTCTGGATCTAGCAAGAAATGACCTCTTGCTTGGGGTGGGAGGAGTCCCAGAACCCACCGTGTAGGAGGAAACGTCTATGCTCTCCACATACTGCTTCACGCTACCCAGGTTCTCATCCTCCTTGCCCAGGTGGTCGTACAAGAAGTGGATCAGGTCCTCGTCGCACTCGTAGGTCCACGTCGGGGGCACATAGCTAAGCAACCCCAAGTCCCTAATTAGGCCAGGCCCAGACCTGGAGATTCTTCCTCCCTATCCCACCCCAGCTCACTCACAGTAATCTCTGTACAGCTTCCGTGTATGCCTCGGCTGGCTGGGGCCTTGATCCAAGGCGATGAGAGTATGTCAGGTCCACCACCTGTTCCCATCTGCCGGCACGGAGTAGGGAACGGGGAGACATCAGTGGGCAGCGGGGTACCCCCAGGGAGCTGTCTCCAGAGCTCCATCTCCACCAGACTGGGCCTCCAGAAGCTCCACCCCATCTCCATTCAGGTCCCGCCCCTTCCTGCCTTTAACCCTGCCTTCACTCCCTATCCCACCTCCGGGCCTGTGCCAGCTTAGTTCCCAACCCTTCTGGGCCGAGCTGATCGGCAGCAAGCCCCGCCCTTTCAAGTGCAGGACCTGAGCACCGGTCGGTAGTCCACGCCGAAGAGCTGTTGCTGCCGTTGGAGGTGGTCTGGAGTGTCGATGGGTACGAGGCGGGCCCCGCCCTCCGCCGGTCGGCACACCAGCAGCCAGCCTTCGTTCAACCCGCAGTCGCCCAGGTGTTCTGCCAGCTGCTCCTGCCGGGACGCGCAAGACAGAGACAGCCGTCTGGGAACTGCCCAGCGCCCTGCCCAGCCCAGCCCAAGGCAAAGGACACGGAACGCAGTGCTCCCTCAAGATGGGGGATGGGAAGGGAACGGCCTGGAGGTGCCCTGGCGCCAGGGGTCTTCTACGGGGCCCAGGGCAGGCCAGGGAGTACCTTGGTCAGCTTCACCCAGAGCCCCTGGCCGTTGCACAGTTCCTCGCCGGTAGTTCGCACGCAGGCGCCGCGCCGGAGCTCAATGCTGTCTCGGGCCGCACGGAGGGGCCCGGAGCCGGTACCAGGGGCGGAGCCCGCCGCTCCCACACGCAGCCCCAGGCCCTCCGCCTCCCACACGGGCAGCAACACGCGCGACGGACCCGCCGGGTCCTTGTAAAGCTTGTAGAGCACCTCGCGTGGCACGAAGGCCAGCGCCGCCGGCAGCGGCCGTCCAGCGCGGAGGCTCTGTGCTGCCTCTGCCAGGAAGCGCACGCGGCCCAGTAGCTGCCGCGGGGACTCTAGAGCCGCGCCCGGTCCTGGGCCTGCCATGGTGAAGTGGCAAAGGAGAGCCCAGGGGCGGCGGTTCGGCTCTCGGAGCCGCAGCCGCGAAGGCTGACCAAGCTTCCCACCACGCTCGGCCCCGCCTTCGGCCAGCCTTCGCCGTAAGTTCTGGACTAAGGGCACCCACGCGCCTGCCGTATTTCCCTGTGTACTCAGATACTTAAACTTACTACAAACCAATGTGCCTCGTACTGAGCCAACCAGACCCAAGTTCAGTTGTCTTTACCTGATCCATCTCTCTCTGTCCTCTTTGCTTCCACCATTTTATACCCTCATTGAACCGCCATCCTATCTAGGCTGGATCATTGGAACAGACATTTTTCTGGTTCTCTGACCCGTTTTTGCCTTCCCACTCCGACGAGTCACACTACATCCAGAAGACTCTTTAAAAATCTGATAGACATCCTCTTAGCTCCTCATCCTAGGGACAGTATTGCTAAAATATTTGGGAGAATAATCCCCTCCTCAGCCCTACCACTGATAGGAGCCTTGAGTCGTTCAGCGTTCATCCTGGTTGTTACTCCTAATCCTAGGACACTGGTGATCATTATCCAGTTTCTCCCAGTAATTCTGAACCAGATGAGAGGAAAGGTCCAATGCGGGAAGACAGGTCCAAGGTGGGTAGATAGGATGGAGGCAAAAAAAAAAAAAAAAAAAAATGGACAGGAGCTGTTGGTGAAGTATAAGGAAACTTTGTCTCCCACCCTCCCTGGCAAACAGTTTTTTAAAAAGTTTTTTTGAGATATAATTCATATTCCATATAAGTCACCCATTTAAAATGTATGATGGTTTTTTATATATTTTTAAAAACTGTAGTAAAATAAGCGTAAATTTGCTGAGTTAACCACTTTAAGAGTACAATTACCTATTTCCAAAACCTTTTCATCATTCCAAACAGCAGGGCTTTCTCTTTAAGCACTAACTCCTCATGGCCTACTCGATAAACTCTAATCTATTTTTCTGTCTCTATGAATTAGCCTATTCTAGATATTTCATAAATGGAACCATATAATATTTTCCTTTTGGGTCTGTCTTATTTCACTTAGAATAATATTGCAACAATATCATAGCATGAATAGAACTTAATTTCTTTTTATAGGTCGACTAATACTCTGTTTTATGTATACACTACATATCGTTTATCCGTTTATCTGTTATTCATCCGTTGATGGACATTTGGATGGAAATTTTGTTTTGATTTAGTTTTCAAATAATCAAAGTTATCAAGAAAGAAATAATATATGATCCCGTGTAATTTTGACGGTTTTCCTTTTATTTTCTCCTTAGAAAGCTGGGAACATAGTGCCCCTCTTCCCTTCTCTCCAAGCTATTTGTATGCTACCGTGCTACTACAGAATAAAGTGGACAAGTGAATCTCATAAGGGCATGCATGACCCGGACTCTGAAGACACCTCTAGCCTCTTTAATTCCAGCAGATGGGTCTTCTGGTTCCCACAATAGCCATTTGTTCTTTGGCCTCTTCTCTTTGCACCTGCTGTTCCCTCTATTTGGAACACCCCTACTGCTTTCCCCAGTTATAGGAAGAGCCCTTGCTAGCTACTTCTAGTTTTTTCCTCTTGAAACATTTACTATTATGATTGCTGATCCACCAGTCTGTAGCTCCTTAAAGGAAAGGGCTGTCTTGATAACCGCTGTTAACTTCTGCATCTACTATCGTGCCCGCCTCTTAGTAGGTAATATAAATACATATTTTAAAAAGACTTATTCTAGGTGGCTCAGTTGGTTAAGCAGCTGCCTTCGGCTCAGGTCATGATCCCAGCGTCCTGGGATCGAGTCCCACATCGGGCTCCTTGCTCATCAGGGAGCCTGCTTCTCCCTCTGCCTCTGCCTGCCATTCTGTCTGCCTGTGCTTGCTCTGTCTCCCTCTCTCTCTCTGACAAATAAATAAAATCTTTAAAAAAAAAAAAAAAAAACACTATTCTAAGGAGAGAGAGAGAGCTACCGCACTGTGCGCACACATGAATTCCGGGGAGCGGCAGAGGGAGAGAATCCCAAGCCAACTCCCAGAGGAGTGTGGGGTCCCACTGAAGACTCAGTCTCAGGACCCATGATATCATGACCTGAGCCGAAATCACAAGCCGCACACTTAACCAATTGAGCCACCCGGGTGCCCCGGTAACGTAAATATTTAATTATTTCATTTCCCTGTAGAGCTTGGTTCTTTAATCTACTGTGTGCCTGGTCGCTAGGCCTGATTGTTAGAATCATGGAGCATGGGAGTAAAAGTGAGTCTCGGCTGAAACTCTCGGATTTCCAGGCCATCAGAGAAGAGGAGATTCCTGATGCCACGGTAAGGTGTAGTTATTTGCGGAGTTCTTGGCGGTGGGGAGGGTAGGAGAGGGGTGGGGGCGTTTGTTGCTGCGACGCTACAGCGGATTTTACGGTGGATTTTACGGATTTTACGGTAGTCGGGGGTCCTACCGGCAGCACCCGGGGCAGCCCCGGAGCTAATGCCCGTGTCTGATCATGTGACTTTCAACATGGCGGCTGTCCTGACTCCCTCCAGGAAGGGGTGGAGCTTGATCTCACAGGCTCCGGTTCAAGTTACAGTGGGGACTGTGCTCGCAGTTACCCAAGGCTTATCATGGAGGCGAACGGGTTGGGGTGAGTTCTCTGCACCACTTGGTATGGCCCGCGTGATTTCTGACCTGACTCTTCCAATTCAGGAATCTGTTCCTATACCCCTCTTTCCCGACCTTGGAGAATTCCCAACCCGATTCCTGTCTCTGGAATCCCTAATCCTCTACACATGGATTCCTGAGACTCATTTAGGGGATGTCTCTAGG
The DNA here is from genome assembly GCF_002288905.1 of Enhydra lutris kenyoni. Lineage (NCBI taxonomy): Eukaryota > Metazoa > Chordata > Mammalia > Carnivora > Mustelidae > Enhydra > Enhydra lutris. Next base: position 15,103,990 of record NW_019154093.1, read on the forward strand.
ATTTTCTTATCCTCAGTTAGGATCCTTATTTTGGGACCGTCTTCTCTGATTTCTCATTCAGTGTACCCTATCCTGGGGGTCCACCAGCTTCCGAACCGGCCAACTGGTAGCCGTGTTCCTGAGATTTTTCTGGTCCAAAGACCCTGATCAGTTCTTACTGGGCTTTCATTACGCCCTTCCCCCAGGTTCTCCAGTGGCTTTGAGCTTGGGGGAGTTGGGGCTGTGTGGAAGATAGAGGCCCCAGCGCGGGCCCTTCTAGTCTTGTGCACCATCTGATAGGCAAAGAAGAGGTGGAACGGGCCGGGAGCCACAGCTTAGGAACTGGCTGGAGAAGGCAGATAATGGTGTCAGAATGAATCCGCCTTAAGAACCCGGGCCTTTCCCCAACCCTTGGCCAAGCTTACTGACGCCTACCCCCCCCACCCCCTCCTGATCTCCAGATCCCAGGGTTTTCCAGAGTTGAAGAATGACACGTTCCTGCGAGCAGCCTGGGGAGAAGACACAGACTACACTCCCGTTTGGTGCATGCGCCAGGCAGGCCGCTATTTACCAGGTCAGGGTCAGGGCCCCGGAATCCAAGTGAAACTCTAGAGAATTAAAAGATTTTGAGGGGCAGGGGAGAGATCCAGAGGTTCCTCAGGGTTGGGCCCTGCTTTCCCTCTTCTGTCTGCAGAGTTTAGGGAAACTCGGGCTGCCCAGGACTTTTTCAGCACCTGTCGCTCCCCAGAGGCCTGCTGTGAACTGACTTTGCAGGTGAGGCCTCTATGAAAAAGGGAGGTAGGTATTTATGCCCTCAGCTTGCCTCCTAGTAACCTGTCTTCTATTCCCTACAGCCACTGCGTCGCTTCCCTCTGGATGCTGCCATCATCTTCTCTGACATCCTTGTTGTACCCCAGGTACCCGTTCAAACCTGATGGGTAAGAAAGAGTAAAGATAGTCAAGGCTCAAGATAAGCACTTATCTTTATTGGACAGAGGGAAAAACTTGGGCTGAAAGAGATGGAGTTTCACCAAGTTTCATTCTCCTTTTCTTCCTTCTTGGCATGGGCTGAACAGAGCCTTTCCTCCTAGAGTTATAGGTAGGAAATCCAGGTATTTTCTTCCTTGCCAGGCACTGGGCATGGAGGTGACTATGGTGCCTGGCAAAGGGCCCAGCTTCCCAGAGCCATTAAGAGAAGAACGGGACTTAGAACGTCTCCGGGATCCAGCAACAGTGACCTCCGAGCTGGGCTATGTGTTCCAGGCCATCACCCTTACCCGACAACAGCTGGCTGGGCGTGTGCCGCTGATTGGCTTTGCTGGTGCCCCGGTAATGTGGAGCAAGGCAGGGACTTGGGGATGGGGAAATCATTCTGGTGGGTCTGGCGTAGACAAGGGAAGTAAGTATCAGTCTGGCTTCTATGCCTACGACATTCTCTTTGATTCCTTTTGCAGTGGACTCTGATGACCTACATGATTGAGGGTGGCGGCTCAAGCACCATGGCTCAGGCCAAACGTTGGCTTTACCAGAAACCACAGGCTAGTCACCAGCTGCTTCGCATCCTCACTGATGCTCTGGTCCCATATCTGGTGGGACAAGTGGCTGCTGGTGCCCAGGTGGGTCCTGAGGGAGAGGAATAGGCTTGGGGTCTAGAAGAATGAGAAGCAGTATGGTTCCCTACACCTGAGAGGGTAGGTGTCATAATGCCCAGCAGGAAAGAAGCTTGGCCTATGATGATCTGACTGGAGCACCTAGGTCCAAACTTGTCATTGACATTCGCAGTGCTATATGCATTCAAAGACCAAAGCTAGCACTGGTATGTGGAGAAAGCAGAACTTTTTTAATGGAACTGGATTTACAGGCTTAGGCCGTATGAGGGTCTGAAGTTACTCAGGAGAAATTGAGACACGTTGTGTGTGTGGGGTCTGAGATACTTTGTGTGTTATGTATTTGTCTTTACCATCCCCTCCTCCCCTCCAACTGTAGGCATTGCAGCTCTTTGAGTCCCATGCAGGGCATCTTGGCCCACAGCTCTTCAGTAAGTTTGCACTGCCCTACATTCGTGATGTGGCCAAGCGGGTGAAGGCCAGGCTGCAGGAGGCAGGCCTGGCACCAGTGCCCATGGTAAGGATGGGGATGGAGTAAGTGAAGGTGGGCCTGTGGAACATTCAGGGACTGAAGTGACCACTGGAGGGCAGCAGAGGCGCAGCCAAGATAAGTTAGTGGGCAAAGGCAGGCCTTTTGTTGCCTCAGGAATCTGTCCTTTCCCTCAGATCATCTTTGCTAAAGATGGACATTTTGCCCTGGAAGAACTGGCCCACGCTGGCTACGAGGTGGTTGGGCTTGACTGGACAGTGGCCCCAAAGAAAGCCCGGTGAGTGATAGAGGATGAGGTGGAGAGGGAGCAGCTGCCACACGAGCAGTCACGAGGACATGGCACTGACTTTGCTTTCAGGGAACGCGTGGGGAAGACGGTGACCTTGCAGGGCAACCTGGACCCCTGTGCTCTGTATGCATCTAAGGTAACCAGGGTCCCTACGTGTGTGTGTATATACTCCCATGGCTGTGAACATGGTTGTATTACTGTGTGTGTCTTTATTGTATGTTTGTCCTGCTGTTCGTTTCATGTGAGCTCTAGGAAAGCAGGAATTTCTTTTTATAGTTGTCTGGCCCATACTAAGCATCCCGTAAACTGTTTTGAATTAATGACTGAATGAATAACACGGAGTAGAAGCATGCCTACGTGCTGTGTCATGGTTATGCATAGGGAGTACAGGGGCTTGCTGACTCCCCTGTAGCCAGTGCCCTGTTGGTCCTCCAGGAGGAGATTGGACGGCTGGTGCAGCAGATGCTGGATGACTTTGGGCCGCAGCGCTACATTGCCAACCTGGGGCATGGACTTTACCCTGACATGGACCCAGAACACGTGGGGGCCTTTGTGGATGCTGTGCATAGACACTCACGTCTGCTTCGACAGAATTGAGCACACACCTTTTCTCTCAGCTACCACTAACAAAGATGATTGATTGTTTCCAGGAGAATAAAAGTTCCAGAGGTGAAGTCTAACATTCGGTTTCATTTGTGGAAGATCTTTGCTCTTACCTCAGTTCCTTCTTAGCCTCTGCTTCTTCCCTGGGGCCCCTTTCTGCATCTTCTCCAAGTCTTAGGAGCTCAGATATCAGTGAATATGTACTGTAGGACCCAATGTCAGGGCCCTCACTACCCATTTTGCTCTCACCTCTCCAAGCCTGAGGGCTAGGCAGGGTTGGGTAAAGCTTCCTAGCAGCTGAAGCTGTGACATTTGCAAAGTAATGGGGTCCCCACAGCATATGAGGCCAAATTGACAGAGCTTTGTGTCTGGGGATGGAAGGGGGGGGTGTAGATCAGAGAGGGACACAGAAATTGCTAGAATATTTTAGAGAGTCCCCTTGAGGAAGATGGAATCTGTGTGAGCAGGGAGAAGCTGAGAGGACTTCAGCTTTGACACCAAAAGATGGTGGGGGCAGGGGGTGTTGACATAAAGACTGAGGGCTAGGATGCTTAGGAGTAGAGACAGACTTGCATCTTTGAGGGGAGAAGGCCTTTGAAGCCAAAAGGCCCTATTGCACTCAGGGTTGCTCTGCATTCTTTTCTGAGTATACCCTCCAATTTTCTCAGCACCTTGGTGTTTCTGCCCATCGTGGTGGTACCTACTTCCTGGGACAAGGTCTGAAGTGCCTGTGAGCTCTGGACAGGGGAGTGGTGTAGCAGGAAGTTCTTCATTTTCCATTCCACATCTCCTTAACCACTAGGGACCCACTGTACTAGAGGCGCAACCAATTCCTTGTCCCAGCCTAGGGCAATGCAGAAGAGAAAGAAGGGCCCCATTTATTGAGAGAACACAATTCTGATTTTAGAAAAATGATATTTTCTGTGATCCATGATTTATTCATAGAAAAGCACTGTGAGTTCACACACTTGCTAAAAAACGGCAATCGTGATACAGAAATGGGAGTGGCTTCTTTTTTCTTTCTTTCTAACCAACCTATTGGGCTGAGAGGTTGTTGGGGCCCATGGCTGGATAGTAAGACTTAAGTAGCCACAGACAGCAAAAACGACTTACTGGTTAGTGTGAAGGGGCGGAAAAAGTGACATTTTGTCAAAGAAAGGAACATAAAGCAGACAAGAGAGGTCCTTAGTTCACACTCTAGCTATACCACCCCTTCCCTATCACACCCCACCCCCCACTTCGGAACTAAAACATGAAACAGTAAACACCAAGACACTGGCATCCAGATGACTCTTCTGAAAGCCCATGCTACCTCCTATAACAATTCCAGGCTGAGCACAGGGGTCAGGAAGGTAGCAGGAATAGGATACACTGTGGAGGTCAGCTAGGGCTAAGACAGGCATTGCCTACTAGGGGTAGAAACTACTCAGGAAGGGAAAGGCCAAATGCATTCCAGCCCCAGGCTCCAAAACAGTGACCAGTGGGCAGGCAGAGGAAGCTTGAGGTAGAAAGGCAAGGGAAGAAAGCAAGTACAGGGCAAGAAGAGAACTGGAGCTGAAGGAGTCACTCTTAGGGCAGACGGAGACTAGTGCTTAGGAGCTTGCTGAGAAAGCGGTGAGTAAGGGAGGCAAAGAGATGGGGAACGTGTTCAGCGGGTGAGCGAGATGAGGAGGAATAGGGAAGAGAGATCTGGCAAAAAAAGAAGGGACACATTCATGCAGATTCTGAAACATAAATTAACACATACTTACATGTCAAAATATCCACAGTTACACATATAAAGACAGACCAAAGGAGAGCAAGCATACACACACACAAACATGTTCATACACATGCATCTGTGTGTGCCCCCCCACTGAACATGCATTGACAGGCACACACACACAGGTATGTATGCCTACATGTTCACAAATGTGTATACCCTCACACACAACTCACAGTCCAGCACACAGACATGTACTGACACCCAGACCCGACAGACACACATAAGTACATGTGCAAGACAGGTATGCACAGATCTATGCACAGAGACACACGTACTTAGCCATACAGATACATATACACACATACGTAGTTTGAGATAAAACCAGACACTCTCTAACACAAATGTGACCAGAGTAGATGAATGTTAATGAGCTCAGTGGCCTCCCAGACCTTCACCCTCCCCCTGCACTTACTTCTCAGGAGCTCAACAGGTTCTTAGAGAGGCTGTGTGTGGCAGGAGTGAGAGCTTCACTGTCCTTGTGGCTTCATGAGGCAAGAGTCTAAGTCCAGTCCTGGCCCTGGCCCTCTCCCACCACTGGGCTATATAGATGCCCTGTGTCTGCAGGCTGGGGTTTCTGCATAGACTAGACCCGGGATTTATTCTAACCGGTCGTTGTATTCCCCACCACCCCCACTCTTCCACTGCAAACTATATATATTCTGCAAGGGAAACCTGAGAAATGGTTGTGTCTCCTCAGAAAACAAGCCTATCTTCCCACCCACAGCTACTTCAAGTACCCATCAAATTAGAACCAGGATTATAAATAGTTACAACTTTACAGTGTAATTGGCAACACATATACTATAGTATTTACAGTACCATAAATGCTTCTGTTTCTCTGGTTAAGCGATCCCTGAGACGGAACAGTGTTCTGTGTTTGCCAAGGGAGAGCGGGCCAATGCCCAGGACACGCAGGATATAAGGGCGTGAGGTGGCATGTTGTGGGGTTTCTGATCAATCTACAGGGCCCAGCTCCTTCAGGAACAGTGGGCTGTAGTGAGAACTTTGCCAAGGAAGGCATATTGGCTAGAGTTGGACTCTCCCATGCTTAGCCCTGTGGTGCTTTGGCTTCAGCCACAGGCGCTCAGAGTCCTCTCAGGGTGGACGAATGTTTCAGTGTCCTTGGCCTGACCTGTGGTACCTGGGAGCCCAGGCTGCCCCGGCAGTGAGTTGTTTGCTTTCTCAGCCAAACCGCTCTCGAACCAGCAGCATCAGCTTCTTCTTGCCCTTGTAGATTTGTTTGAGGTTGTCGATGAACTGGGCAAACTGCAGGTGGCCGTCCTGGGGCAGCAGGAAGGTCTCCCGAGCCTTGCTCAGAAACTCGATGAACTCTCCGTAGTGGCGAGGGCTGATGTGTGTCAGGCGTGAGTGTGTAGTGTTGATATAGGCATTGATGGTGGCATCCAGCAACTGGCGCAGCGGAGCTTTGTCCGTGGACATGAGCTTTCCAGAGCTGCGGCGGCCTGGGATGCCCGCCAGGCCGGGGGCCGTCACTGTACAGCGCCGCAAGATGTCTGAAAGCACCGTGGCGCAGTGCACGCTCTTCACCACCAGGGGGATGAGGGCTGCCAGCTCGTTCTTGCCCAGAGAGTGGCTGAGGGCACACGCCCAGAGCACATCATTGATGGCTGGATGGGTATCCTGGTTGTAGGCCAGGTTGAGATGGCTCATGGCCAGGGAGGCCAACTTGAAGGCACGTAGCGGGTAGCCACGGAGCTCCATGTAGCGGGCAATGGTGAACAGTTGTGAATGTGTCATGCCGCCGGTGGCAGCATCAATGGCGATCTGATAGGCTGCCTCAAAGGCAATGTGGTCTTTCTCACAGAGTGTAAGGGCTGACAGGGCACAGCTCTGGGGATCCTTCATGGCACACTGTAGGGCCAGCGTGCGAGCACAGCTAGCCAGCTCCTCCCGCTGTGGATAGTCAAGACTGAGGCGCAGGATAGTGGTGTGGGATACAGCTGTGGCAGCCACAATGCTAGTAGCCTCGGTGGGGGTGAAGAGTGTGTACCAGCTCTGCAAAATGCTCACCAGGGCCCGCACACCTGTCAGGGAGAGCCTGAGCTCAGCCGTGGCCATCTGGGTCCCGATCCAGGTCTGCCCAGATGACCCTTTGTGGGTCAGAACTTGGCCTGCAGAGATGAGTTCTCCCTCCTCCTCAGCAGCCTTAAGATGATCTGAGGCAAACCAAGGAGCATCCCAGATGGCCAGACCCTGTTTGGGGTCTCTCCCTTCCCCTTCCTTCCCCAAGTTAGAGGGTCGAAGATTTCTGCAGGTGCTCTTAGCCCCTCACAAGGATGGAGCAGCAGAGCCTGTGGTAGTCATAGAGCTGCCTGGGGGTTCTAACTGAAGTGGGACCTCTTAGGGTAGAGTCTCATGCTGGGACTTTGGGTTTTAGTTGGGGTCCTGAGACTCCAAGTTGCTTGGGGTTTTTTTAGAAGCACAGGCAGGGACTGGGGCCAAACCACTGGGCCAACTACCTCCCAAGGGTGCACTTGTATACTGGTGGCTGAAAATTCAATCTCTCAAATGTGTCTCTGATTGGAGGGTCAAAGTGCTGCTGACATCAGGGTATGGTCCGAGCAGTGAGGGCAGAGCTTGGGCTAGGTAAATAAAGGCCATCTTTCCCATCAGCAGCCCCATGCTTTCCCAGGCCATCAGTAAAAGGAATATGAGAGCTTTAAGGATTCACTGTCTTGTTCCAAGAGTAGGGCCTAAGAACTCCTTTCCCTGGGGATTAGAGGGAAGTGGGAGACTCACCCACTTCTGTAGCACATGTCACCAACCACCGCACCATCTCCCGGCGCCTCCAGTTAAGAGTTGATAAGGTCATCCTCATCACCTGAGCAAAAAAGAGGCATTTCCACTTGGCTAAGCGTAACTGTTGGACTTCTACATCCCCACATCCCCTTACCATCCATTTATGCAACAAGTGTCTATTAAGCAGCCATCTCTGATAAGTACAGACAGGTTTGTTTAATTTCTGCCCACCCCTCCCACCAATCAGATAGAAGATTTCTCTGATGACCTGTAATGAAGTCCTTACTGTCACACCTTATTATTGACTTGACTTGGGAGGAATGGGGAGGGGTGGAGAGAAAATGGGGTACCGATGGAGCCTAAAGCTACATTGCTTCTGGCCTTAACTTCAAAATGGAGCTCAATTTGGAGATCCTTACCTAGAAGCCTAGTTGAAAAGTTGTGTTCTGGGGACACAGAAAGAACTGGGCTTAGCTGGTTCATGCCCAGTGCCTCTGGGATCTTATCTTCTACCAATAATCACTACGCCAGAAGCCTAAAGCAGGGATAACCTATTCCTCCTCCATACCTGTAACCCCAGCTCCAGGGCCACGTTGAGCAGGGTGCTGTCAGTACTACTATCTGTGGGAGTGGCAATCTTGAATGCATCTTGGGCCAGTTTGAAGATGAGGGAGGAAGAATGGATGTGCTTCTGTATTGCTTCCAGAATTGTTCGGAGCCTCAGAGTATCCCCTATAGGTGCAGAGAGAAGGGGCAGTGACAGGTCTTCTTTAAAGTCTCCCTGAATAGTCTACTGATCACATAGATACCGGCTGAACTGGCTGCTATCAATTCACTGAATAATTCTGAATGCTACCATCCCTTTTGGGTAGACAATCTCTGTCTCCACTAAACCCAATGAACACTGCTTCGTTCACCAGGCACCCATATGAATTCACTTCTCACCACCTGTTCATCTGCCTCTACCCTTCACCTTCTTCCCCTTGACTCCTTAAGTGCCAGAAATAATTTTTATGAACACCTGACTTTTGAGAACTACTTATACAGGACACAGGAAGCCACATTATTATCAAGAAATATGCTAATCCCACTGTCTGCCTCTCACTGCAGCTCCCTATGCTGTACCTTTCATCCCTGTGATGTGTTCATTCTGTAACTGGAGGCATGTGCCTCCCATTCCCCTCTACCCATTTTGCTCATCCCTTACTTCCCTCCCCTCTGGCAATCACCAGTTTGTTTTCTGTATTTATAGGTCTGTTTCTGCTTTTTGTTTATTCATTTGTTGTTTAGATTCCACATATAAGTGAAATCATATAGTAGATTTTTGTTTGTACAGATTTTAAATTTTGCATAAAATCTTTAATTCTTAAGGTGAATAATGTATGGGCCACAAACTAGGATGTTTTATGGGAGCAGATTAAAAGTATGTGCAACATGTGGAATACTTTTTTTTTTTAAACCCTACCCCTAAATGTGATGGTATTAGGAGGTGGGATTTTTTTAAAATTAATTTATTTATTTGACAGAGAGAGAAATCACAAGTAGGCAGAGAGAGAAGGGGAAGCAGGCTCGCCACTGAGCAGAGAGCCCGATGTGGGTCTCGATCCGAGGACCCCGGGATCATGACCTGAGCCGAAGGCAGCAGCTTTAACCCACTGAGCCACCCAGGCGCCCCAACATGTGGAATACTTTTAAAAAAAGCATTTAGAAAACGGTGATTTTTGTATATTAACCTTGTATCCTGCAACCTTGATCAAGTTACTTATCCTGGTTTTTTGTTGTTGTTGTTGATTCTTTGGGGTTAGGAAATCATCTGAATTGCCAACAAAGGCAGTTTTATTTCTTCTTTCCTAGACTATGTATGTTTTATCCCTTTCTTGTCTTACTGCATTTGCTAGTGCTTCTAGTAAAACGCTGAATGGGAGTGGGTGAGAAGGAACATTCTTACCCTATTCCTGATTTTCAGGGGAAAGTATTTAGTTTCTCTTGAGTAAGTGTGATGATAGCTATAGGTTCTTTGTAGATATTCTTTATAAAGTTGAGTTGGTTCTTTTCTATTCCTGGTTGCTAAGTTGTTGTTGTTATCATGAATAGGTGTTGGATTTTTGCCAAATATTTTTCTTGTATATATTAATAAAATTATATAATCTTTCTTCTTTAGTCTGATGATGTGATGAGTTACATTAATTGGTTTTCCAGTGCTGAAACAGCCTTATATATCTGGAATAAATCCTACTTTGTCATGGTTTATAATTTTTTTTTATACTTTGTTGGATTCAATTTGCTATTATTTTGTTGAGATAAGGTCATTCATTAGTGATGTCAGTTTGCAGTTTTCCTCTATTGTCTTTATCTGGTTTTGGTATTAGAGTAATGCTGGCATCATAAGATGAGGTAGAAGGTGTTCTGCTTCTTTTTTCTAGAACAGATTTTAGAGAATTTGCCTCATTTATTCCTTAAATATTTGATATAACTCACCAGTGAAGTCATTGAGGCCAAGTGCTTTCTGTCTGAGAGATTACAGATGCAAATATTTTAACAGATGTATGCCTATTCAGATTTTTTTATTTCTCCAGATATAAGTTTTGGTAGATTGTGTTTTTCAAGGAATTGGTCCATTCATTATTGAAGATATCAAATTTGTGTTAATACAGTTGTTTGTAATTTTCTTTGTTATCCTTTTAATGTTTAATATCATTTATGATATTAGTAAGTTATGTGTTCTCTTTTCTTCATTAGCCTGGCTAGAGAATTATCAATTTTAGTGATATTTTCAAAGAGGTACTTTATGCTTTGAGTTTTCTGCATTTTCTTCCAATTTTCAATTTCATTGATTTTTTTCTCTAATTTTTATTATTTCTTCTGCTAGCTTTAAGTTTATATTGCTCTTCTTTCTTTAGTTTTCTAACATGGAAGCTTAGATTATTGATTTTTATTTCTCCCCAACTTTATTGAGATATAATTGACATAGAACATTGTGTAAGTTTAAGGCATACAGTGTGACTTGATATACATACTGCAGATTATCACAATAAGGTTAAGTAACACATTCATCACCTCACTTCATTACCTTTGTGTGTGCGTGTGTGTGATAAGAACATTTAAGATCTATTCTCTTAGCAGATTTTAAGTATACAAAACAGTATTGTTAACTACAGTCACCATGTCTTACAGTAGATTCCAAGAACTTATTTAATTTCTCCCAACCCTCAGGCCCTGGCAACAACCAATCAACCCTCTGTTTCCATGAGTTTGGCATTTTTAGATTCACATATAAGTGAGATCATGCCATATTTGTCTTTTTTGGATATATGTATCTGTATCTATAAAACTAAACACAATGCCCTTAAGGCTCACCTATGTTATTGTAAGTGGCTGGATTTTCTTTTTTTTTTTTTTTTTAAAGATTTTATTTATTTATTTGACAGACAGAGAGAGATCACAGTAGGCAGAGAGGCAGGCAGAGAGAGAGAGAAGGAAGCAGGCTCCCCGCTGAGCAGAGAGCCCGATGCGGGGCTCGATCCCAGGACCCCGGGATCACGACCTGAGCCGAAGGCAGAGGCCTAACCCACTGAGCCACCCAGGCGCCCCTGGATTTTCTTTTTTTATGGCTTAATAATATTCCTGTGTATGTGTGTGCGTGTGCGCTATATCTATTTATCTGTTGTTGGACATGTAGGTTGTTTCCAAATCTTGGATATTGTGAATAATGCTGCAATGCAATAAATACAGGGGTGCAGATAAGTCTTTGAGATAGTGATTTCATTTCCTTTGGGTATATACTCAGAAGTGGGATTGCTGGACCATATATGGTAGTTCTACCTTATATTTTTGAGGAAGCTCCATACTGTTCTCCAAAGTAGCTATAACAATGTGCATTTCTACCAACACTTCATTAGGGTTCATTTTTCCTCCATATCCTTGCCAGCACTAGTTATTTCTTGTTTTTTTAAATAATAACCATTCTAAGAGGGGTGAGGTGATAGATTAATTATAAATTTTCTTTCTTTTGTAACCTATGGATTTAATGCTATAAATTCCCCTTCAAGCACTGTTTTTGCTGCATCCCCTACATTAAAAAAAATATTTTATTTATTTGAGAGAGAGACAATGAGAGAGAGCATGAGGGAGGAGAAGGACAGAGGGAGAAGCAGACTCCCCATGGAGCTGGGAGCCCGATGCGGTCCTCGATTCTGGGACTTCAGGATCATGACCTGAGCTGAAGGCAGTTGCTTAACCAACTGAGCCACCCAGGAGCCCCATCCCCTACATTTTGATCATTTGTATTTTAATTTTCATTTAGTTCAAAATATTAAGAAATTTCCCAAGATTTCTTCTTTGACCTATGTGCAATTTAGAAGTATGTTGTTTGAGCTCCATGTACTTTGGAATTTTCCAGTCATTTCTTTTTATTATAATGTTAGTCACCATACAGTACATCATTAGTTTTTGATGTAATTAGTGTTTCATGAATCATTGTTTGCATAAAACACCCAGTGCTCCACGCAATACGTGCCCTCACGGGCTAACCCATCCCCCCACCCCACTCCCCTCTAAGACCCTCAGACTGTTTCCTGGAAAAAATCCAGTTATCTTTCTGTTATTGATTTCTAGTTTAATTCCACTGTGGGCTGAGAGTGTACTTTGTATGATTTCTTTTAAATTACTTAGGTGTGTTTTATGGTCCAGAATGTGGTCTGTCTTGGTGAGTGTTCCATGTGAGTTTGAGAAGAATGTGTATTCTGTTCTTTGATGAAGTATACTATAAATGTTAATTGGACCCAGTTCATTAATATTGCAATTTAGTTCAAGTATATCCTGATTTTCTACCTGCTAGATTTATCAATTATTGATAGAAGAATGTTGAATTCTCCAACTATAATAGTGAATTTGTCTATTCCTCTTGGCTATATCAATTTTTGTTTCACATATTTTGGTGTTCCGTTGTTAAATGCATACTCATTAAGGATTATTTTGTCTTCTTGGAATAACCCTCTTTATCCCTGTAATTTTCCATGTTTTAAAGTCTGTTTTGTGTGAAATTTATACATATACTCCAGCTTTCTTTTGATTTGTGTTAGCATGGTATACCTTTCTCCACATTTTGTTGTTGTTGAAGAAATTGTGCTTAAGAAATATTTAATTTAAGAAATATTTTTAAAGGTGAAAATAACAAACTGGCATGCTTTCTTGGGAGAGTATCTTTTCCAGACTCCTCCTGCTTTCAGTGTGGCTAGTCTGGCAGTGAGACTATAGGGTGTGGAAAGTGAGGGCCAGAGTGTTGATACTCTGTTGGTTTAAAGCCCTGGCCTCTATTTTTTCTTTTCTTTTCTTTTCTTTCTTTTTTTTTTTTTTTTAAGAGAGAGAGCACAGAAGTAGGCGGACGGGGAGAGGAAAAAAATCTCCAGTAAGTTCCATGCTCAGCACAGAGCCTGATGAAGGGCTTGATCCCATGACACTGAGATCCTTACTGGAGCCAAAATCAAGAGACAGATGCTTAACTGACTGAGGCATCCAGGCATCTGTGGCCTTTGTTTTTAGTAAAAAATATTTGAAAGGTAAAGCATATAAGCTCAGTCATAGAGAAATTAAATATCTTCCTAAAGGTACTGAGATAAAAATGAAGCCCAGGGATGTTCACTGTTTGTACTTTTGTTTGAGTCTTTTTGCTTGTTCTAGCACTCTTTCTTAGGGAGTGCTGATTCATTTATCTATCTATCTAGCTATCTAATTTGTGGTTAATATATATAATCAAACTTGCCATTTTAACCATTTTTAAGTGTACAACTGAATGGTGCTCATCACATTCAAAATGTTGTGTAAATATTACCACTATTTGTAAAATTTTTAATTTTTTTTTTTGGACACATACAGAGAGAGAGAGAGAGAGAGATCACAAGTAGGCAGAGAGGCAGGCAGAGAGAAAGGGGGAAGCAGGCTCTCTGCCAAGCAGAGAGCCTGATGCGGGACTCGATCCCAAGACCCTGAGATCATGACTTGAGCCGAAGGCAGAGGCTTAACCCACTGAGCCACCAGGCGCCCCTGTAAAATTTTTTAATCACCCCAAACAGAAGCCCCTGGTAAAACTCTAATCTACTTTCTGTCTTTTTTAATTTGCCTGTTTTAGCTATTTTCATATAATCATATATTTAAAAATTTTGTATCTGGATTATTTCACTTAGCATGTCTTCAGAGATCCCCCACGTTGTAGAATGTTATCAGAATGTCATTTCTTTTCATGATTTAATATTCCATTGTATGTATATACCACATTTTACTTATCTGTTTGTAAGCTGACAGACACTTGGGTTGTTTCCAATTTTTTGGCTGTTACGAATAATGTTGCAATGAACACTGATGTGTAAATATCTGTTTGAGTCCCTCTTTTTCATTCTTTTGGGTATATACCTAGAAGTGGAATAACTGGGTTATATGGTAATTCTATCTAAAATTTTCAGGAACATGTATGCCTGGCTGGCTTGGTCACTGGAACCTGTGACTCCTGCTCTTGGGGTCATGAGTTCAGGCCCCACACTGGGTGAAGAGCTTACATTAAAGAAAAAAAAAATTAGAGGCACCTGGGTGGCTCAGTTGGTTAAGCATCTGCCTTCGACGCAGGTCGTGATCTCAGGGTTCTGGGATTGATGCCCGCATTGGGCTCCCTGTTTGTGGGAAGACTGTTTTCCCTCTCTCCCTCCCAACTGCCCCCCCCCCCCCCATTCAATGCTCTCTTGTTCTCTCAAATAAATAAATAAAATCTTCAAAAAAAAAAAGGTAAAATTTTCAGGAACAAACTATTTTCCACAACAGCTGTACCACTTTACATTCCCACTGGCAATGTACAACAATTCAATTTCTCCACATCCTTGCCAACACATCATTATTTTTTTTATAAAAGCCATCCTAGTGGGCATGAAGTAGTATCTCACTGTGGTATTAATTTGCATTTCCTTAATGACTAATGATGTTGAGTACCTTTTCATTTGTTTATTACTTATATATCTCCTTTGGAGAAATATTTCTTCAAATCTTTTGCCCATTTAAAAATGGGTTGTCTTTCTTTTGTTGAGTTGTAGTTCTTTATAGATTTATATATTAAGCCCTTATCAGGTATATGATTTACAAATATTTTCTTCCATCCTGTAAGTTGCCTTTTTACTTTCTTGACAATATTCATTAAAAGCTTTTAATTTTTTTTCAATATTTTACTTTTAAGTCACCTCTACATACAAGGTGGGGCTTGAACTTATAACCCTGAGATCGAGTCACATGCTCCACCAATCAAGGCAGTCAGACACCCCCAAAAGCTTTTAATTTTGATGAGGTAGAACTTATTTTTTTCCTTTGCTGTTCATCCTTTGGTGTCATATTTAAGAATTCACTGACAAGTCTGAGGTCATAAAGATTTATCCCTATATTTTCTTCTATGAAGTTTATGGCTTTAGCTCTTTTACTTAGGTCCTTCCCTTTACTTTTAGTCTGTGTCTTTATATATTGTGTGTGTGTGTGTATTTAAGTTTTTTATTTATTTGACAGAGAGAGAGATCACAAGTAGGCAGAGAGGCAGGTAGAGAGAGAGGAGGAAGCAGGCTCCCCGCTGAGCAAAGAGCCCGATGCGGGACTCTGATCCCAGGACCCTGGGATCAAGACCTGAGCCGAAGGCAGAGGCCTTAACCCATTGAGCCACCCAGGCACCTGTGTCTTTATATTTAAACCGGTTTCTTGTAGACAACATATAATTAGGCCTTTGGTTTTTTGTTTTTGTTTTAAATTTGCTCTGTCAGTTTCTATTAAAGATTTTTATATTTTTTTAATATTTATCCATGGGGAAAGGTAGGGACAGAGAGAAAGGGAGAGAACTCTCAAGCAGGCTCCCTGCTGAGCATGGAGCCTGACTCAGGGCTGGATCCTAGCACACTTGAGATCATGACGCAAGTGGAAATCAAGAGTTGGATGCTCAACTGACTAAGCCACCCAGGAGCTCCAATCTCTATATTTTATTTATTTATAAAAAGATTTTATTTATTTATTTGACAGAGAGAGAGATCACAAGTAGGCAGAGAAGCAGGGGGAGAGGGGGGAAGCAGGCCCCCCACCGAGTAGAGAGCCCAATGCAGGGCTCGATCCCAGGACCCTGGAAATGATCATGACCTGAGCCGAAAGCAGAGGCCTAACCCACTCAGCCACCCAGGCTCCACTCCAGTCTCTATCTTTTAATTGGCATATTTAGACCATAACATTTAAAGTGATTACTGATATAGTTGGAATAATATCTACCATATTTATTAACTATTTTCTATTCATACTTGTTCTTCATTTTTGTTTTTTTTTTTAAGATCTTATTTATTTATTCGACAGAGAGATAGAGAGAGAGCACAAGTAGGCAGAGTGGAAGGTGGGAGAGGGAGAAGCAGGCTTCCCACTGAGTGGGGAGCCCAATACAGGGCTCGATCCCAGGACGCTGAGATCATGACCTGAGCCAAGGCAGCCACTTTAACCAACCAAGCCACCCAGGTGCCCCCCTCCTTTTAAAAATCTCCTCCCTTTTTGGCCATCTCTGGCTTACATTGATCTCTTTTTATTTAATTTTCTCTCTTATCAATTATACTTCTCTCAAAAATTCTTTTAGCATTTGCCCTAGAGTTGCAGTATACATTTACAATGAATCTAAGTTCATTTTTAAATAACTATAACAGTTCATAAGATGCCTTATAATACTATTCTCAATTTTTTCCTTTCCTTCTGTAATATCATTGCTGTCATTCATTTCACTTGTCTTTAGGCTATAATTACCCAATATATTGCTACTATTATTTAAAATTCCTTAAAAGTTTGTTTGTTTGTTTGTTTTTTAAAGGGAGGAAGAGAGAGAGAATATCTTAAGCAGGTTCCACGTCCATCATGGAGCCAGATGCAACACTCGATCTCACAACCTTGAGATCATGACCCAAGCTGAAATCAAGAGTTGGATGCTTAACTGACTGAGCCAACCATGCGCCCCTAAGATTTTATTTTTATGTAATCTCTACACCCAACATAGGGCTCAAACTTACACACCCGAGATCAAGAGTCACATGTTGTATCGACTGAGCCAGCCAGGTGCCCCTGCTATTATTATTTTACTTTAAACAAGCAGTTATCTATTAGTTTAAGTAGGAATTTTAAAAAACCCCAAAGGTTTTATTTTACCTTCATTTGTCTTTTTTTTTTTTTTAAGATTTTATTTATTTATTTGAAACAGAGAGAGAGAGATCAGAAGTATGCAGAGAGGCAGGCATAGAGAGAGAGGAGAAAGCAGGCTCCCCGCTGAGCAGAGAGCCCGATGCGGGCCTCGATCCCAGGACCCTGAGATCATGACCTGAGCCGAAGGCAGAGGCTTAACCCACTGAGCCACCCAGGCGCCCTCATTTGTCTCTTTTCTAACATTCTTCCTTCCTTTATGTAGATCTGAGTTTTACATCTGTATTATTTTCCTTTTTTCTGAAGGACTTCTTTATTTTTTATGAGTTTTTTTTTTTTAAGATTTTATTTATTTATTTGATAGACAGAGATCACAAGTAGTCAGAGAAGCAGGCAGAGAGAGAAAGGAGGAAGCAGGTTCCCCGCCGAACAGAGAGCCCAATGCAGGGCTCGATCCCAGGACCCTGAGACCATGACCTGAGCCAAAGGCAGAGGCTTTAACCCACTGAGCCACCCAGGCACCCCTCTCTGAAGGACTTCTTGCAAAGAAGGTCTATCAGCAATAAACTTCTCAGTTTTTGTCTGAGAAAGTCTTTATTTCTCCTTTACTTCTGGAGGATAATTTATTTGGATACCAAATTCTGGGTTGGTGGTTTTTTGTTTTTGTTTTTTTTTCTTTCAACACCTTACATATTTCACTTCATTCTCTTCTTGCTTGCGTGGTTTGTGAAGTGATATAATTCTTATCCTTGTTTCTCTATAGGTAAGGTAGTTTTGTTCTCTGGCTTCTTTCAAGATTTCTTGGTCTTTGGTTTTCTGCAGTTTGAGTATGATATGTTTAGGAGAAAATATTTTGGTGTTCATACTTGGTTTTCTCTGAGCTTCCTGGATATGTGTTCTGGTGTCTGTCACTAACTGGAAAATTCTGAGCCATTATTACTTCAAATATTTCTTTTGCTCCTTTCGTTCTTCTCCTAGTATTCCCATTATGTATATGTTGGGTATCTTTCTAATTGTCCTACAGTTCTCAGATATTCTATTCTTAGGTACCCCATCCCACCATTTAAAAAAAATCTTTGCATTTTGATTTAAACAGTTTCTATTGATATTTATAATTTATGAATTTAGAAATATTCACATGGTTCAATGTTGAAATGACACAAAAGGTAAATAATTAAAAGTTCTTTCTTCCCCTCACCCCTGATGCTCATTCACCCACTTCTAACCCTATGCAGCCAATATTATGAGTTCTTGAATTACCTTCCAGAATACTCTACAGATAATAAGGAAATACATTATCTAGTTCCTCTCCTTAAAAACAAACAAACAAAAAACCCCACAAATGGTAGCCTAGTATACAAAGATTTGCATGTTTTTTCCCCCCACATATCAACATATCTTGGAGATTCTTCCACATCAGTATATAAAGATCTTCTTTTCTATTAAATGGCTGCATAATATTCCATTTATGGGTGTACAGATTCACAACTCCTTATTCAAAACTCTTTGAATGTGTTTTGGAATTCAGAATTTTTTTTATAGAAAGATAATTTATGTATACATTATACATAATTTTTGCAGTGGGCTTGGGGCAAGATCCCATAATTAAACACACTGTGAATGAATAAATATTCACACTATTTGGGATGAAGAGCAAAATAAGTATTGTTATTTATCAATAACAGCTTTAAACTGAGAAATGAAATGGTGTGATATAGACCATAAATACTTGGTATTCTTTATTTCTAAGAAAACATTCAATAAAACCTAAAACCTAAAACCAAACTAAATATTTCTACATACACATGCCTAAATATTTGCTACATTTGGTTTCTCGAGGATCTTGGACAAAAGGTTTCATCAGGTTTGTTATTACTGTCACCAAAGATTAGAATTAGGTATTTAATGATGGGCCAGGAATGGGGTTCTTTAATGATAAAGCAATACCACACTACAATAGATGACCTTTAAAAATGTGTAGTTCTAGGGTAATATATCTCATTAATATGGTTTTCTAGATAAGCAGTCTGCTTAATTAAATAAGCAGATTTAAGATCTTCACTGCTAAATATGTATTATTCAAGGCTAAGTAAATGCTCATACATTTCCCCTGTATTACCTATGGAGATTTTTTTCCATCTGTTATATCTCACCATTGTCATCAATACTAGTCTCATGCTTCTTTGGGTTAACACCATTTTAGCAATTTTTCTATCTTGCAAGAAATGTACAATAGGCACATACTTTATTCAGTATTTTTTTGATATCAGATTGCTCTATCTCAGTGCTTCTACAACCTTAGTGAACATAAAAGTCATCTTGAGAATTTGTTTAAATATAGATTCTTGGGCTTCACCCACAGAGATTCTAATTCAGTAGGTCTGGGAATTCACATTTCTAACAAGCTTCCAGTTGTTATCAATGCCGTTTGTCCACTGACTACATTTCCAGTAGCAAAGTTCTGACGTATTTAGACTTCTAGTCAATAAAATTTTAGTGTCTACTTTTTTGTTGACTTCATGGTAGGTAGAAGCTTCTTCATCATAGATGTTCAGATATTTTATACTATGATGCTTCTGAAATTTCTACAGCCAATTCTGATCTTTTATACTCACCTTAAATATACTCAGTCCTTCATGACATAGTCTAGCTTTTTTCATGACCAAAACCCAATCGGGGGCATAGTCACACTGCTTCATTGTTGAATCTATGCAATCACGGTCATTTCAGCAGTCATTTTTTCCCCTCTGAAATCTGTTCTTCATTAGTTCTGGTCATTGTTGTCCTGGTAAAACTGCAACACTCTATTTTTTTCAAGTCATATGTTGTGTTAATTCCCACACCCTATTCTTTAGTAAGATGCCTCACAGACATACCTGATTAAGCTTCTACACTAACTCTATGTTCTGTGCTACTGAAAATGATGGATGCTTCCATTTCTTCTTATTCTTATCTTCAATTTTCCAGACATTTTTACAGGACAGTTAAACTCAAATGGACAAAATGACAACAACACAAAGAAGGCAACACATTACTGGTGAACAGCAAAGATATATATGACTAAGAGTGCTGAGGAACAACTAATGCCTAATGTCAGTGAAGGTGAGGTTTTGCTGTGAAACTTAAAAAAAGTTTGGATTTTCAAAATTTTTCAGATTTTGGAATTCCATGTAAGAGATTTTGGACATAATATACTTAATCAGCCTCCTATTGATGAATACTTAGAATATTTCAAATATTTCACAATTACAAACAATGCTGGACCAAATAACCTAGTGCAAACATCATTTCACATTTGGGTATAAATACATTTGTAAGATAAAATCCTAGAAATGAAATTGCTGGGTCAAAGGATATGTGCACTGTAATTTTCATAGATATGCCAAATTGCCCTCCACAAAGGATTACCAATCTATACTCCCAGTCCACACCTTTGCAAACACAATGTTTTATCAAAATGTTTTCTTTTATTTTGAAATAATTTCAAACTTACAGAAATGTTTCAAGAATAGTACAGAGAGATCTTTTCTTACCCTTGAAGCATTCAAAAGTAATGATACCCTATCACTCCTGAATAGTCTACACTTCTGGCAAGCAAGGAAACTCTTCTACATACCCACAATACAACCATCAAAATAAAGAAATTAATATTGATATATTACTACCATCTACCACAGATCCTATTCAAGTTTCACCAATTGTTCCCATAATGTACTTTATAGCAAACAGATTTCAAACAAGATCATACGTTGTATTTAATTTTTCCTAACTCTTTAGTCTTTGTCATTTTGGAAAAATTCTTCAGTCTTCCCTTGACATTCATGACCTTGACACTTTGCAGATTAAACTAGTTATTTTGTAAGTATGCCTTTCAATCTGGGTATGTCTGATGTTTCCTGAAGTTCTTATAGCTTCCTAACTGGTGATATATAATTTGGACTTGACCCATTTCTGATGGTCTTAACTGTGATCATTTGATTAAAGTGATGTCTGCCAACTTTCTCTACTGTAAAGTTACACATTATCCCTTTGTGATTGACAAGTATTTTGTGGAAACATACTTTGAGATAATGTAAATATCCTTAATCAAATGTTCACCCACTAGTTTTAGCATCCATTGATGTTTCTAGGCTGAACTAAGTATTATATATAAATACAGTCTCTCCCCCCCCAAATGCTATATTCTCATTTCATCATTCTTTCCACAATCATCAGCTGGCATTCTACTCTATTCATTTATTTGCTCAAACCAGTATAAAACTCATGGATAAAACTATTTTATTCAATGAGTTATAATAAGTTGCCATCATTACTTAACTATGCATTTATTTATAGCTTTATTGAGGTATAACTGACATATAATCATCACATATTTTAAAATGTAAAACTTGATAAATTTTGACATATGTATACCCCCAAGAAACTATCACTATAGTCAAGATAATGAACATACACATCACCCCCAAAGTTTCCTTGTCACCTCTGGTGATCCCTTCTTCCCTTCCAACATAGCTTGCCCCAGCTCCCATTCCTGTGAGACTGCTGATCTTCTTTCTGTCACTATAGTGTGTATTTTCTAGAATTTTATATAAATGGAATAAAACAATATGTAGTTTTTACTTTGGTCTAGCTCCTTTCACTTAGCAATAATTATTTTGAGATTCACCCATGTTGTAGTGTGTATCAACTGTTTATTCCTTTTCATTACTGAGTAGTATTCCACCGTATGGTTATATCACAGTTTATCTGTTCACCTATGGATGTATATTTGGATTGCTTCCAGTTATTGGTTATTAAAAAGAAAGCTGCCATGAACATTCATATTAAATAATTTGTACAGATACATACTTTCCTTTCTTTGGGTAATATCTAGGAATGCAATGGCTGGACTGTATGTGTAAGGGTCCATTTAACTTTTAGGAAATTATGAAATGGTTTCTCAAAGTGGTTTTGCCACTTAAGTTCCTGCATGTTAGTATATGAAAGCTCCACTTGCTCCACATCCTTGCTAGTTCCTTGCTATAGGTTTTTGTTTTTTGTTTTTATTTAGCCATTTTCTTATTGTGATTCTGTTGCATTTCCCTAAGAACTAACAATATTGAACATTTTTTCATGTGTTTATTTTCCATCAGAATATCTTCTTTGGTAGAGTATCTCTTCATATCTTTGCTCATTTAAAAACTGGGTTATTCATTTTCTTATTACTGAGTTTTGAGAATTCTTTACATATTCTGGAGGCAAGTCCTTTATGAGATACATGATTTGCAAATACTTCTCCCGTCTGTGGCTTGTCGTTTCTTTCTCAATAGAGACTTCATAAAGCAAAAGTTCTTAATTTTGGTTAAGTCCAATTTATCAATTTTTTCTTTTATGGATTGTACTTTTAGTGTTTTATCTCCAAAATCTTTGCTTACCAAAAAATGAAAATGATTTTCCTAATGTTTTCTTCTAAAAGTTTTATAGTTTTAGTTTTTACATTTAGATCCTTGATCCATCATAAGTTAATTTTTGTATATGTTGTAATATCTGTTGAAAAGACCATCATTTTTCTCAACAGAATTGGCTTTGCCCTTTATTGAAAAAACCTAACCACATATATATGAGTCTACTTTGGGACTATCCTTTTTCATTGATTTTTCAGTCTAGCTTAACACCAATAATCCTATTTTGAATACTACAGCTTTATAAGAAGTCTTGAAATCAGGTAGTGTTAGTCTTAATACTTTTTTCTTTTGAGAAGTTGTTTTTGGCTATTCTAGGTCCTCTGCATTTTCATACAAATTTTATAATCAGATAGCCAGTATCTATCCCAAAGGCTGTTAGGATTTTGACTGGAATTGCATTGAATCTATACATCAATTTGTAAAAAATCAACATTTAATAATATTGAGTCCTCTAATCCATTAAGTGTAGTATGTCTTTCCATTTACTTAGGTCTTCTTTCATTTCTCTCAGCAATATTTTATGATTTTCATTGTATAGGTTTTGGACATCTTTTGTCAAGTTTATTTTCAAGTATTTCATATTTTCTTTATACTATTTTAATAGTAATTTTTAAAATTTCAATTTCTGATTGTTCATTGCTGGCATATTGATTTCTATATATTGATCCTGTATCCTGTAACCTTGCTAAATTCATTATTAATTCTAATAGCTTCTTATAGATTTCATAGGATTTTTCTACATAGATGAGCATGTTATCTGAGAATAAAGACAGTTTTACTTCTTCCTTTTCTTTTTAAAAAATATTTTATTTTAAAGTAATGTCTACACCCAATGTGGGGCTTGAACCCACAGCCCTGAGATCAAGAAGAGCATGCTCCACCAACTGAGCCAGCCAGGCTCCCCTACTTCTTCCTTTCTAATCTGGGTATCTTTTATTATTATCTTTTATTGTCTTATTGTAATGGATAGAACCACCAGTTTGACATTGAATGAACATCTTTGCCTTGTTCCTGATGTTAGGAAGAAAGGATTCAATCATTTACCATTAAGTATAAGAGTAGTTGTATCTTAGATATCCTTTATCATGTTGAGGAAGTTTTTTCTTTTCCTAGTTTAAGAGTTTTTAATGTTCTTATTAGGGATTAAAGTTAGTTTTTTTAAAATGCTTTTTCTGTATTATTAAAATGATGAAATAACCCATGGGTTTTCTTTTTTACTCTATTAGTATGGTGAATCATAATGATTGATATTTGAATGTTAAACTAACCTTACATTCTTGAGATAAATCCTACTTTGTTGTGATGTTTTATCTTTTTAAAATATATTATTGGATCAATCTGTTAACATTTTTATTAAGAATTTTTATACATGGGGACGCCTGGGTGGCTCAGTGGGTTAAGCCTCTGCCTTCGGCTCAGGTCATGATCTCGGGGTCCTGGGATCGAGTCCCGCATCGGGCTCTCTGCTCAGCGGGGAGCCTGCTTCCCTCTCTCCCTCTGCCTGCCTCTCTGCCTACTTGTGATCTGTCTGTCAAATAAATAAATAAAATCTTTAAAAAAAAAAAAGAATTTTTATACCTGGGGTGCCTGGGTGGCTCAGTGGGTTAAAGCCTCTGCCTTCGGCTCAGGTCATGGTCTCAGGGTCCTGGGATCGAGCCCCACATCTGGCTCTCTACTCAGCGGGGAGCCTGCTTCCTCCTCTCTCCCTGCCTGCCTCTCTGACTACTTGTAATCTCTATCAAATAAATAAATAAAATCTTTTTTTTTTTTTAAAGATTTTATTTATTTATTTGACAGACAGAGATCACAAGTAGGCAGA
Source organism: Enhydra lutris kenyoni (assembly GCF_002288905.1). NCBI lineage: Eukaryota > Metazoa > Chordata > Mammalia > Carnivora > Mustelidae > Enhydra > Enhydra lutris. The sequence goes on from NW_019154093.1 coordinate 15,127,926, forward strand.
GAGGCAGGCAGGGAGAGAGGAAGGGAAGCAGGCTCCCCGCTGAGCAGAGAGCCCGATGCGGGACTCGATCCTAGGACCCTGAGATCATGACCTGAGCCGAAGGCAGCGGCTTAACCCACTGAGCCACCCAGGCGCCCTAAATAAATAAAATCTTAAAAAAAAAAAAGAATTTTTATACCTATGCCCATAAGGATATTATTAGTCTGTAGTCTTCTTAGGATTTTTGACTGGTTTTGGTATCAGAGTAATGTTGGCTTCATAGATAGAGCTGGGAAATATTTCCTCCTCTTCAATTTTCTGGAAAAGTTTATATGGAATTGTTACGTCTTCCTTAAATAGTTGGTAGAAGTTACCAGTGAAGCCATCTAGGCCTGGATTTTTTTTGTGGAAAGGTTTTTAACTACAAATTCATTTCTTTTTGATGTTCAATTCTATTTATTATTTTTATTGTGATAAAATATATATAATATAAAATTCACCATTCTAACCATTAAGGGTACAATTCAATGACATTACATCCATTCACAATGTTGTACAACTACGGCCACTATGCATTTCCAGAACTTTGATCATCCCAAATAGAAACTATGTACTCATTAAATAATACCTAACTTCCCCAGGCTCTGTATTCTACTTTCTGTCTCTATGAATTTCTCCTCTGTTTTGCTTTCTGCCCCTTTGAATTTATGATATTAACTGTGGCCACTTTACTTAAGTGATGTCTACCAGGTTGCTCTATAGTAGACTTGTACTTTTTTCCTTTGTGATTGATTAAGTGCTTTGTAGAGAGATACTTTGGGACTACATAGATATCCCCTTCCTAATAAAATGCCCTCTAGTTTAGCAACCACTGATGTTTCCTTGCTGTGGCAGTTCTAGGTACCTCATATAAGCAGAATCATATAATATTTCTCCTTTTGTGTCTGTTTTATTTCACTTAGCATGTTTTCAAGGCTCATCCATGTTGTAGTATGTATCAGAATTCCATTCTTTTTTATTGCCAAATTAATATTCCATTGAATGCATAGATCACATTTTGTTTATCTGTACATCTGTTTATAGACGCATTTCCAACTTTTTGCTACTGTGATTAATGCTGCCATGAACACTGATGTACAAGTATCTGAGTCCAAGTTTTTGTTTCTTTTGGGTATATACCTAGCTTATCTTTATTCTTGAATGAGCTTTGGTAGTTTGTATATTTCAAGAAATTAGTCCACTTCATTTCTGTTGTTTAATTTATTGACATAAAATTGTTCACAATATTCCTTTATTATCATTTTTATGTATTTAGAATTTGTTGTGATGTCACCTTTCTCATTCTTGGGATTGGTGATTTTTTTGTCTTCTCTCTTTTTTTCTTGATCAGTCTGAATAGAGATTTCAATTTTACTCTTCTTTTCAAACAGTGTTTGGTTTCATTGATTTTTATCTGTTTTTTTTTCTATATTCTGTTTATTGATTTATGCTCTGATCTTTATTATTTCCTTTCCTTTGCTTTGAATTTCATTTGATCTTCTTTTTCTGGTTTCCGGTTAAGGTGGAAACAGAGATCACTGATTTGAAACATTTCTTCTTTTCCGATACAGCATTTAATGCTAAAAATTTCCTTCTAAGTAAAGCTTTAGCTATATTCCAAAAACTATGATATGCTTTTCTTTCATTTTCCTTCAGTGCTTGGAATCTGATACTCCATGCCATGCCACTGCCACCATCACCCCACATGGATGCCTATTAATAAGTTTATTGATTTTTGCCTATAAGATTGGTGAATAATGTTATCTCAGGGTAATTTTAATTTGCATTTCTCAAGGAATTCCAGGTATTTAATTGTTCAAAAGTTATTTGTATCTTCTTTTCTGTGAGCTGTCTGATCATATCCTTATACTGTCTGATCATATCCTTTGTTCAAGTTTTGTGTTGGTGTATTGATCATTTTCATATTAATTTATCTGTATCTTTTACCTTTTCCATAATGAACATATATTTTTTGGGCAATAAGACACAACCTGAAATTATTTTTTAATAAAAAGTATCTTAAAATATCCATAGTTTCCTAGTATCAGAAAAATATTTGCAACCCACACAAGCTAGTATTTCATTATAGCTTCTCAGGGGCTTGTTTTCATTTTTTTTTGTGGTGAAACCTACCTAGCTAACAGGGAGGTAGTATGTGAGTTTGAAAATGTGAGAGTCCACCTTAGCTGCCTATCTTCTGACAAGGAGCCCTGGAAATATCACAGGCTCTCATATCTATAGAGATTTATTAACTCTATCTTAGTCATGACTTCACTGGATCTTCCAATGGCCCTGGGGAGGCTGATAGGTTCACTGACAATGAATCCCATTTTATAGATTTTGAACCTGAGGCTTGCAAAGACGAAGTGACTACATCATATGGAAAGTTAGATTTAGAAGTTATCTGAAAGATGATTTCACTCTACATACTCAGCATCCCACAATTAGTAACAAAGGCAAAACTCTGCCTTGGACCTGGGTGCTCATTCTAATGACAGCAATCAAAGTGGGGATCCCTGTCACTCTAAGTAGTCAAGAATAGCCTTTCTTCTTTAGGAGACCACAGACCAAGCCCTTGATAGACCATGACTGGGCCAGCATAGTGGGGGTGCTGGAGCCTAAGTTCTATCTATGCTCACCTTTGGCAGCGGTCAACATGGTGGAGGCCAGTTCACATTGCTGTGATTCCAAGTGTCCAAGCGTGAACCAGCGAGGATAACGACTGGGCACCACAGACACCATATGGTGAGGGTGAGAAGTGTCGCCTGTAGAAGTTGAGTTTTCTAGAACAGGTAACCTAGAAGACCCAGGGAGAGTCATCAGCCACCATCCAGACCCTTTACATCCTGAGCCACCTTAGAGAAGTTTGTTCTTTGCTGGGGAAGAACTGTGCAGGAAAGGGTTAATTAAGAGCTTTAAAGATTGTTTCTCTGTTTGTTTTTTAATGTAGGCTCCATGCTCAGGATGGAGCCTAATGCAGGGCTTGGACTCATGACCCTGAGATCAAGATCTGAGCTGAGATCAAGAATTGGATACCTAACTGACTGAGGAACCTAGGCACCCTGAGCCTTAAGGGTTTTAAAACCTAGAATACTATACTGTATGTGAGGTGAATGTCTGGGTACTTGTAGAACTCAAGCTGAATACTTCTTACTGCAAATAGATTTGAAAGGCAGTTCGAAAGCCCCAAAATTATTTTTTAAAGTATAAGAAACATATGCTAAGGAATCCTCTGCAGTCTTTTTCTGGTTGAAGTGAAGAGCTCTCTCAGCCTTCTGATCTAACTAAAATTCTTCTGTACGATCTGCTGCATCCTAGAGGTCCATCCGCCTAAGGATCCTCTTCTAGTTTGAAAACGAGATCCCCATAGCTTATTGTTCTCAAGTTCTGGTATAGAAAGACTTATTTTTATTTCTTCTAGAAGCATCTGGTGACCTCTGCCTAGGAACCATGACTCATTTGAGCTACAGAAGGGCTCAAACCCATTCTCATGCTGCCTAATGGGCCCCAGAGACAAAGATACTCAGGTCTTGGGTGCTCCATATCTTCTAAAAACTTAGGGGCTTTCTCAGGTGACCCACCAGGAGTACAACCAGGGAGCCAAGTGGGTCACCAGCAAGTCATTCCAGACAGGAATCCTAGATAATAGGAATATGACTGAGCAATTTTAGGGTGTGCTTGGTCCAGTATTTTCAGGTCTAATAGAAGAGACAAAGAGGGAAAGAGAAGAAAGTGAGATAAAGAAAAAGAGCAGTGGAGATTTCTGCTTTGATGGAAGCAACTGGGCTGGGAAAGGGCTACCCACCTCATGGCACGTAACGCTAATTTATAGGACAGGTCTGGATCATGAGGCAGCAGAGCTGAGAACAAATACTTGGCAAAGGTATGCATGGGAACACTCTCTCGGTGAATGACTTCTCCTAGACCACTGAAGGGGCCTCCTGCAGGAAGAAGATAGGACAACCAGTTATTTATCTACATGCTTCTATTTGCCAATCTGGACTTGAGCTGTAGGATCCTGCACATGTTTGCTAGCCCTAGGAACCTGAACTATACTTTAATGTAAAAAATGATTCTGTATAGTGCTCTATTACAGAGGGGAACTCAGAGTTACAAGCCTAAGGTACTATGACAAAACCCTTCTCTACTTACCCTCCAGGAGTAAGATGCACTGTTTCTGCAGTGTTCGCACTAGCTCATCATCCAGCTGCAGCTCCTGAAGTCGACTCAGGAGCTGTTCCTCGTTACGGCACACCTTGTCCTGTGTGTAGAGGCCTTCAGGCATCACTCTCTGCTGACCCATCCCCATCAGAGCAACTTCCAGGGCCAATGACAGGTAGGACTCATGGCTGTTTGGGCAGCCTGTAGCCACAGGTACATGCTGGTACACAGGGGGCCTGCTTTCATTCATATCTGAGGGCAACATGGGACCAGATTCTTTAGGTCAGTTCTGTGGATTCTTTTGCTCCTCTCTCCCTCCCACTTTGGAATACAGTTAGGTCAGCAGATGCCACAGGGAAGCTGAGTCAAAACCCCAGAGCAGTAAGGAAAATATACTGAAAAAAGATTACACAGAGCCACAGAGATTCCCAACTCCTTCCCAATATGTGAACTGGCTAGACCAGTTGGGGAAGAAGTGGATCTTATATTAATCTTTTGCTAACACATTATGTAATACATGATTATCTGTTGGGTTTTTTTTTGTTTGTTTTGTTTTGTTTTGTTTTTTTGTCTGTCTATTTCACTAGAGTATGAGCACTTAAAGGGAAGAGACGGTATCTTATTTCCCTATGCATCTTCAGGGTCTGGTATGTGAAAGGAGCTAAGTGTATGTCCTTGGTGAATACATTTCAAGTGCAGTCTCAGGTTTTTGAGATGTAAGTGTCACTGTGCAGATGAAACAGACCAAAGATGATGATTTCTTTTCAGGTGATTAGAGGGAAGATAAGGGCAGCTCTAGCTCAGATTGGGGACACCCACTGTATCTCTACCCAGAGAGATCCAAATCCATCCATTTAAACTATTACTTTTGTAACACTTGCAATTTCTTTGTAATTATTACCTTCTGTGTTCCACCTCTGGGTTCAAAGTTTTAGAAAATGAGCACAGGTTTAAAGTCTTATAGGGGTTTAGAGTCTTGTTTCTTTTCTTTTCTCTTCACTCATCTGGTTAAATATTTATGGAAAACTATTAAATGAGTGGTATTGCACTAAGTGCTGGGATCACAAAGATAAGTAAGTCATAATTTCTACTTTCAAGGAACTGAAGTCTAGTAAGATACTCACTTGTAAACAAATTGTGCTGCAGTGGGCTAAACACTATAATAGATGGATGTATAAAATATAGTGATGGCATAAAATTCTGTCTCTAGTCCTTGCTACACCGAGACTACTAAGATTCTTCCCTTCTAGTTCTATTCCTACTGGTAAAATCAGAATATAACCATCATGAGGAAGAAAGTTCAAAGAAAACATGAGAGTATTATGCAATTATAAGGGTTATACACATTCTTTTTTTCGGAAGTTCTTTTCCACTTCAAGACTGCTCCAAGACTTGGCCTCTGACTCCTGAACACTATTGCTCTTCATATTCACTTTGGATTACACTTGTTAGGTATTCATGGTATGGAAGTGAGAGGAGCAAAGAAAAGCTGGCAAGGGGAAATAGAAGAATAGGATGGGGCCAGTCTACGGGGTGGGAAAGGAAGGTGGGAAAGAGATGAAGCCCAAGGAAACCTCTCAGGGCAGGTCCAATTTGGATAAGAGGACAAAGGCTGCAGGAAATGTAGACAGAGTCAGACAGGGAAGGGAGAGCTACCAAGGACAGTTCTAGCTCTTCTCAGGCTGACCCCTGTACCTGACACTTCCAGATAGCCATCATCATTCAGACGACAGGCCTCAGTCAAAGTGAGAAACAGGCAACCAATGGGATCCAGGGGGTGGCCCACCCAGCCTTCCAGGTTTGTGATGGTTGTGGTTCCTCTCTGTAACAGTTCTGGAAACAACAGATCCAAATTTCAGAAATTGATAGGGACACATTGCTCTCTGTCCCTGTCTGAGTCTTCTCATTAGCAACTTAAAAAAATCTTCCCCCGTTGTCTTGCCTTGGGCGGTCACAAGTTTATTAGCTATAAGGTCTTGAAGTCTGCATTTAGACTTCTTGCTCGCAGCACACATAACGTAAATATAGTTTTACAGTTTAAAGAGGGTCTTATACCAGATCTTACTGGGCCTTCCAAATGCCTGTGAGGGATGCAGACCAGCATTATTATTCCCATTTTGTAGATTAAAAAAACCCTGAGATTTATAGAGGTAAAGCGAGGTATTCCACACAGCAGGTAGAAATTCCCTAGCTCCTGCCAGTCCATGAAACTTACAGCCCCTGAAGATTCTCATCAGCCCCAGCCTGAGAAGTTAAGATGGCTCCTTATCACTATACCTTTCTTCTGATGCTTGTAGATTTCCAGCTGCCGTTGCTGCTGCAACCTCAGAGTATTGATAATGGCCACTGTGAGTCTGAGGGCCTCTTTTGGATAACCATGGGAGCGCAGAGCATCGACCCGAGCACAGGCTGTAGGCACATGCTCTACCAGATGAGAAGAAAATATTTTGGTTGGGTTAGATTTCCCAATGAGGAAGATTCATGTTTGACAAAGGGGGTTTGTGTTTTGCTCAGTTCCTAAAATTCAGCTGATATCTACTGTGTACCAAGACCCATGTTTTATCTTTTAAGAATACACAGTTGAATAAGTCACAGGCACTACCTTCAAAGAGCCACCATGTGGCCTCTGTAGAGTGGTATGGTGTAGAAAGGAACACACAACTAGGATAATAAAATGTAGTACCTCTTTGTGACCTTGTACTATGAGAACTCAGTGGAGGTAGCAGCTAACTGCCTAAAGAGAAAGGCCTCATTCATTTATTAATCCTACATTCCTGAGAACCTATTTTATGCCAGTTTGCTTGCCAGGCAAAGGAAGTACAAACGTAAATAAGAAATGGCCACTTGCCTCAAAGACCTCACAAATGATACATAAACAGATCATTATAAAACAGTTAAAAGTAAACAACATGATAAGTAATATATACAGAGAGAAAATAATATTTGAGCTGCACTTTGTAGAACTAGCAAGATTTTAATTAGGTAGACAAACAGGAAAAGGCATTTCCAGCAAAAAAGAACATAGAAGCAACAGCATATAAATAAAATATAAGAAGTATTCTATAAAGCATCTTTTGAGTATAACAAATAGTTCTGTGCAGAGTTAAGTTATGTCACCAGAGACTGCCTAGAAATGTAGAGTCTGGTATGCCATACTAAGGAGATTGGATTTAACTTAAAGATAATGGAGGGCCTCAAAAGCTTAAAAATGGGCAAGTGATTATAATGAGATTAATGGTTCATTGTGCGATTTTTTTTTTAATTTAAATAGGCTCCATGCCCAGTGTAGAGCTCAATGCAGAGCTCAAACTCATGACCCTGAGATCAAGACCTGAGCTGAGATCGAGAGTTAGACACAACCAACTGAGCAAAGCAGGTGCCCCCATTTTGTGATTTATTTTAAAGATAACATTAAAAGTCAGAAATAACTGCAGAAAATTTGAAAATACAGATAAGCAAAATATAAAATAAAAATCAGAGATAACCATTATTTCCAGTATTGTGTGTATGTATGCATTAAGTATGTGTGTGTATATATATTCTGATTGTGTATATATATACATGGAATGATATGATCATTATTTTTTATAAGATGTTATTTACCTATTTGTCAGAGAGAGAGAGCACAAGCAAGCAAAGGCAGAGAGAGAAGCAGGCTCCCCGCTGAGCAGAGAGCCTGATGCGGGCTCGATCCCAGGACTCTGGGATCATGACCTGAGCCGAAGGCAGCCGCTTAACCGACTGAGCCACCCAGGCATCCCTTATTATTTTTTTTAAAGATTTATTTATTTTAGAGAGAGAACATGAGCAGGGGGAGGGGCAGGCAGAAGGAGAGGGAGAGAGAGAGAAAGAGAGAGATGGAGAGAAGCAGACTCCCCTCCACGTTGGAAAGAGCCCAACGTGGGGCCCTATCTTATGACCTTGAGACTCTTAACAAACTGAGCCACCAGGTGCCCTCATGGGATAATACTATAATTATTATTTTGTAACTGGGTTTTTTCTCTGAATAATGTATTATAAAGTTTTTTTTATATCATTAAATATACTTCTATAACATTAAAAATGCGGATATACCATTCCTCTGAAAATATGGATATAATCCACTGAGTCAATCAGTCTCCTACTGTTGGACATTAAGATTATTTCCAATTTTTCTCATCTGTACATTATTTACGTCCATGCTCTAATAAAGCCCCTAGCTTTACACATATTCTTAGTTAATTATAGTTCAGGATAAATTCCTAGATGTAGAATTCCTGGGTCAAATGGTATGAATGTATTTTAACAGCTTTTGATAAGCATTATTGAAATACCCTTCAGACAGGGTATAAGCACTTATATTCCTACTAGAAGTAAATGAGAATAACTATCTCCATGTAACTTTTCCCACACCATAAACTAATTATCTTTACTTCAAAAATCTCTGACCATTTGACAATCAAAAAATGGTAATTCAGTGTTGTTGTTTTTTAAAGATTTTATTTATTTATTTGACACAGAAAGATCATAAGTAGGCAAAGAGGCAGGCAGAGAGAGAGGGAGGCCGACTCCCTGCTGAGCAGACAGCCTGATGTGGGGCTCGATCCCAGGGCTCTGAGATCATGACCTGAGCTGAAGACAGAGGCTTAACCCATTGACCCACCCAGGCGCCCCAATTCAGTGTTGTTTTGATTTTCACATTTTCACCTTTGTTTACTGATGAGGTGCATATGATTTCACACACTTGTTAGATTTATGTTTTGGACATGTTAGATCTGAGAAGAGGAAAGGTGACCAAAGGAGACTTCAGGTAGTGGCCCACAGTGAGTTTGGGCAAGGCTTTTAAGAGAGATAGGGACATATGCATATTCAGCAAGTTTTTTTTTTTTTTTTTTAAGATTTTGTTATATTTATTTGATACAGAGAGAGAGGCCACAAGAACACAAGCAGGGAGTGCAGAAGAGGGAGAAGCAGTCTCCTTACTGAGTAGGGAGCCTGATGCGGGGCTCAATCCTAGGACCCCAGGATCATGACCTGAACCGAAGACCAGACGCTTAACCAACTGAGTCACCAGGGTGTCCCTGCATATTCAGCAAGATCTTGAGAAAGACAAAGAAATGTAGTGAATGATGAAGGTAAGGAATTGGGAGAAGATATAAAAATGTATGTCATTGTTGTAAGACTCAGAAAATGAATATTTTCAAAAAGTGTCTGTTTTGGAAAGGGCATCCTGTGATAAAGCAAAGAAGAGATTGACATATAGCCAGAGGAATCTTTAAACCCACAATGGAACAGCTCTGTTCCTTTATAATGAAGGAAGGAAGGGAAGGTGGAGAGGAGGAAAGGAAGACAGCTTGGTGACAAATGCAGATAGTGCTCTAGCTACTAGCACAGGGTAATTTAAGTTTCAGAATTAGTGCCTTTTTGCAAAATATATTAATTTCAGAGTGGATTATAACATTGCTCTGCAACTGTTGACTAAGAGCCTATGAACTGATGTTTAATGGTTTTATGAGTACTCTTTGAGATTTATTAACTCCTTTCCCCTCCTAAAACTCAGGAAACAACACAAATTCCTCTGTTTGAGGTCATTATACTTCAGCTAAGTACACATGGAAGTAGCTGAGGCTTCACATAAATACCCCGAGTCCCTAGCTAAGGCCCAAAAGATCTGTCCAAATTGGAGTTGTGTTGCCAGCTCCAATGTAGTTCTGGCCTGGCACAAGGTAAGACTGAGCTCTGAAATTCTTAGAGGAGACGAGAGGTACACTTACCAAGCCACAGCGGCTGGCCTTGGGAATTAAACAGTAGTCTCTCACTTTCCTGCTGGCAGGCAGGAGCTGTATATATATCGCTGCTTATTATTCGCTGTAAGTGGCTGTCCTGCCAATGTAATTCACGGCCCTCGATGGCTCTAGTGAACACTGTTCGTCTTGGTCTGGATAAAGAGTCTGGGGAAAGAAAGACATGCAGCAGTTCAGTGACAGGTAATATGAAGCTCTAACGCTTCTGTCTTCTTCAGAGTGGGAGGATGAGAAGAGTAGTATGTGGTTCGTGAGAGCAGTCACTCTGCCATCTGTCTGGGTGCTTGTTGTGCTGCCTCTTTATCGGCTAGCCCTTAATGTGGCTGTGCCCTCTATGGCAAGATCCTTTCTACAGAGACCTATGGCTGCCTTTCCAGTCTACAGAAGACCAATTTCTCCTAGGACTGGGGGCCACATGAAAAAGAAGAGAGACAGTGGTGCTCAGCTGCTCAATTATGAGGATACCAACCGCTTCTCTAGAAGTCAGAGGAAGAGAGAAGCAGCTAGATAATTCCCCTGGCCAATCCATAACCTGTCTCATTTACAGCTGACCCTTATCAGACTAAAGACTTCATGTAATTTATATTAAAAGCTGAAAAAGGGCGCAAGTCCTATGTATTCTGGTCCCTTTATCACACTGATATCTATAGGCTTACAGTCTTGTTCTTGAATATGAAAAACTGATGCTGACAAAAGACTAATTAAATTAACATGGACTCTTACCATGCCATCTCTCTTCAGGAAAAAGTCTGCAAGGAAACCAAAACAGTTTAGACAAAATAGGCTCAACTTTTAAGGGTGGTATGGAGGAAGATCAAATGAAAGATATGTCATCATAAACTCTGGAGACAGAAGGCCTCATGGAAACTACATTTAAAGAAATTAAAAACTAACAAACAAACCAACCAACCAATCAACCATAAAGGATTATTTAATTTACTCTCTGCCAGATTAAGGACAAGTGGTCTGGGATCAAGTACTAAAATACTATACAGATGTTTCCAGAGATGCCCAAATGAGCTATACATCCACTGAGTCTGTGCACAAAAACTGGGAGGGAAAGCCAGAGGATTCAAAATGAACATGCAAGAAATGAAGAAATGAACATATTCATTCATTAGGCAAAAGTCCTTAGAATATGTTCATCTCTTCAGAATTTGATATATTCCATAGAGTGTGGGTTTAGGGGGTTAAATAAGAATAGCATGACAATATCTACTGAAATGTCTTCTCCCTCAAGTTGTCCCTCAGTAGAAGCACAATGTACCTCCTACTGGCTGCAGTCTAAACCCCTCTCTTGCTGAACTGAGATTCTACCTTGGGTCTTAGCCCACAGTAGGGATTAGGCTCCCAATATTCAACAAGTCCGTAAATAATGAGCACCTACTTGTTCTAGGTGCTGCGGATATATAAAGTCTCTGCCTTCATGGAACTTTACATGTAAATGGGCAGAGATAGTTCAATAAATATACAGTATATCAGATATATGAGATGGTTTTGAGTGCTTTAGAAAAGACTAAAGCAAAATTAGGGAGAAAGGCAAGCTGGTGTTGGGTGGTGGTTATTGTTTTATATAGAATGGTATCTAATAAGGTAACATTTGAACAGAGACTTTAAGCCTGATATCTAAGATAACTAAGGGAAGAGCATTCTAGGCAAAAAGGAGTAGCAAATGCTAAAATCCTAAGGTGGGTACATATTTGGAGTGTTGGAAGGTAGCAAGGAGGTCAGTGTACTGAGAGTGGAATGAGCAAGCAGGAAAATTATAGGAGATAAGGTCAGAGAGATTCTAGAAAGCCAGATCATTGAGGACCTTACAGGCCATGAGTAAAAGATGAGAAGCCACTGGAGGGCTTTGAGCTGTTAAAGGTGTATGATGCGACCTGCTTTTTAAAAGGTTAACTGGCAACAGTATTGAGACTAGACCATGAGGTTGAAGGGCAAAAGCAGGGTGGGCAATTAGGAGGTCACTGCAATAATTTGTGAAAATGATGGCAATTTGGCCAGAGTAATAAGCAGTAGAGGTCATAAGAATATATGGATTCTGATGGATAGAAGACATGAATAGACAATTTTCCAAAGAAGATATCCAGATGGCTAATAGGCACATGAAAAAATGCTCAATGTCACTCATCATCAGAGAAGTACAAATCAAAACCACAGTAAGATACCATCTCACACTTGTCAAAATAGCTAAAAGTAATAACACAAGAAACAGCAGGTGTTGGCGAGGATGCAGGGAAAGGGGAATCCTCTTGCACTGTTGGTGGGAATGCAAATTGGTACAGCCACTCTGGAGAACCGTTTGGAGGTTCCTCAAAAAGTTAAAAATAGAGCTACCCTATGTCCCAGCAATTGCACTACTCGGTATTTACCCAAAGGATACAAAAATACAGGTAACAAAGGGGAACATGCACCCTGATGCTTAGATATAGCAGCACTATCAACAATAGCCAAACTATGGAGAGAGCACAAATGTCCATTGACTGATGAATGGATAAAGATGTGTACACACACACACACACAGCCATCAAAAAGAATGAAATGTTGCTGTTGGCAATGATATGGATGGAACTAGAGGGTATTATGCTAAGTGAAATAAGTCAGTTAGAGAAAGAAAAATACCATATGATTTCAGTTATATATGGAATTTAAGAAACAAAACAAATGAACATATGGGAGGAGGGGGAAAACAAAAAAAGAGAGAAGGAAACAAACCATAACAGACTTTTAAATATAGAGAACAAACTGAGGGGTAATCGAGGGATGTGGGTAGGGGATGGGCCAGAAGGGTGATGGGTATTAAGAAGGGCACTTGTTAGGATGAGCACTGGATGTTGTATGTAAGTGATGAATCACTGAATTCTATTCCTGAAACCAATATTGCACTGTATGTTAGCTAAGTAGAATTTAAATAAAAATCAGGAAAAAAGAAAAAAATACATGGATTCTGGATATATTCTGAAGGTAAAGCCAAATAGGATTTGCTCATGGTTTGGATCTCAAGTGAAGGAGAAAAAGAATCAAGAATGACCCCATGGTTTTTGCTTTTTTTTTCTTTTAAAGATTTTATTTATTTATTTGACAGAGATCACAAGCAGTCAGAGAGGCAGGCAGAGAGAGAGGAGGAGGCAGGCCCCCCACTGAGCAGAGAGCCTGATGCGCGCTTGATCCCAAGACCCTGAGATCATGACGTGAGCTGAAGGCAGAGGCTTTTTTAACCCACTGAGCCACCCAGATGCCCCAGACTCCAAGGTTTTTAAGACAGACTTGCCATACGTGGAGATAGGGAAGACTGTAGGAGGAGCAGGTTTAGGTGGGGCTTGATAGATAAGAAATCTAAGTGGAAATATTGAAAAGGGAGTTGAACATATAAGTCTGGAGTTGGGATTTAAAGTCTGGTCAAGACAATATAAATTTGGGAGTAGTAGTATACAGATGATTATCAAAACAATGCAATCACAAAGGGAGTTTGTATATAGAGAGAAGTGGTTTGATGACAAGAGCCCTAGGCACTCTAACATTTTCTGATAGGAAGAAGGGAGGGGACAGTAAAGGAGGCTGAGAAGGAGGAACCAATGAAGAAAGTTAGAGCAGAACCAAGAGAGCAGTGTCTTGGAAATAAGATGAAAAAGGTGTTTCAAGAAGAAAGTAAACAATTCTAACAAATAGTGCTAATGAGCCACTACATTTGACAATGTTTAGCATCAGTGACCCATACAAGAGCAGTTTCAATAGCAGAGAGATGAAAGCTGACTAGAGTGGAGAATATGAGCAGAAGTAGAGATGATAAATATGTACTATTCTTTTAAATTATTTTTCTTAATTCTACCACTTATTTCTACTACCGCAGGGAAATAGGGTAGTAGCCAGAGAGGCATATGGGAACAACATGACTGTGTTTTGTTTTGTGATGAGAGAGAAAGCAATGTACTTATATACTCATAGGAATAATCCAAACAAATCTGTAAAACAGGGGAGAGAAAAGATAATTCCCGGAGTTCTATCCTGGATAAAAGAGAAGGAATAGGATCTTGAGAATAGGTAGAGGGCTTGGGCTTAGAAGCACAAGTAAAAATGGGGAGAGGAAGGGGCGCCTGGGTGGTTCAGTGGGTTAAAGCCTCTGCCTTTGGCTCAGGTCATGATCCCAGTGTCCTGGGGTCAAGCCCCGCATCGGGCTCTCTGCTTGACAGGGAGCCTGCTTCTCCGCCTCTCTCTGCCTGCCTCTCTGCCTACTTGTGATCTCTGTCTGTGAAATAAATAAATAAATAAATCTTAAAAAAAAAAAAAAACAAAAAAAACGGGGAGAGGAAGACTGGATGGGCACAGACAGAAGAAGATGTAGTAAGAGAGTCATGGAAATTCTCTTGTGATTGCTTCTATATTCTCAGTGAATAGGAAGCAAGGTTATCCGCTGAAAGTGAGGAAGGGGAGGAAATAAAGTTTTCAGGGAAAGATGCATGAAATAGTAATTTAGAAGAGTGAAAGAATGCACAGATTAAGGATATGTCTGGGCAAACTATGGACCCATTTAAAATCAGTGGTCATAAACTTAAAATAAGACCAGTTACCATGCTTACATTTCTTTTCATCATGTTCAGCAGTGTGGGCGTGCGCTGAGGAATTAGAGAGTGACACTGAACTAGTAAGTTTAGTGTTTTGCTATCTGTGTGAAATGAAGGGAAAAAGAAGTTTGAGCGTGTATGTGAGGGAATGATTATAATGATTCACCAAGAAATCAGGAGGAAAACAAGGCTACCAGGAGAATGAAAAAGTGGTAGGATCAAAAGTCCTAGCGGATCAAAGAATTATTGGAACTGGGATACTAGAGAAAATAGGTCAGCAAGACTGTTGATGGTATTGACAGCTGCCTGAAATTGAGATCATGAAGAAGGTATAGTTATTGGCAATGACAAGGTTTAGGGTATGATCTTGGGATTGTACGGCTCAATTATGTGGGAAGATGAGACTATTAAAAGAGAGGAAGTCAAAGAACTGAGAGGCTAGGTTTTGGAAGGATCATCTGCGTGGCTACTGAAATTATCAACAATTATGATAGAAGCAGTAACAGAAAGCAGTATCACTGAGCCAATAGCCAAAATCTTCAAGGAAAGAGGGGGATTGACACAGAGATCTACAAATATCAAAACCAGAAGGGTAGCAGATAGTATATTTTGACAGCATAAACTTTAAAGCTGGGGGGTGTTTTAGGAAGGAGGAAAGGATAATGATATAGAAATGGCAATGAAGAATAAGTGGGACCCCCATTGCTCCATTAGGTATAGAGACCTGAGAGCTAAATCAGCCACAACTTGAAGCAAGATGTTGCAGAAGAAACAACATCCTCAAATGAGAACCAGTAACAACAAGTAACCAGTATGATAAGGAAGAAACTACCAGACTAGAGGCATGTCTTTATATGCTTTTGACTCTCTATGCCAATCCCAAACCAATACTAAAGGGATGTTGTGTTGTGGAGATTAGAGGAATGCCAGTAAAGTGTAGCTTAAAGAAGTGGCAAAACTATAACTTTTCAAACTACTGTTACTTTTGTTGCTTTAGATATACTGACAATCAGTTATGGTACAGTAGACGAAGACCTGGCCAGAGCAATAATTTAAGTGATTTTCTCCTTGAGATTAAAAATCCTAGATTTATCACTTAAACTAGAAGGACCACATGTAAAATCAATATCTGACAAAAAATCTCCTACCAGTAAAGGTTCCCAATGGGCTAAAGAGCAATCAGTTGCCAATAGCAAACAGCCTGAATGAGATGAATTAAAACTGACGTTTTAACACTGAGTGATGCTGTGTTACCTGCAGGCCAGGGGCTCAAAAGGCAGAGTGTAAAGTATCACTGTACTAGATTTGTCTTAAAATGGGGCAAGGGTCCTAGCAGTAATTTGGGAAGATAATCCAACCTAGGTATCTGCTGTATAAAAAAAATTTGAGGAAAACAGAGAAAAGTAAGAAAAGCAATTGTCAGGGCATTTTTAAAAGCTGTTTTTAAAAATAAATAAATACTGTTTTTTGCAGGCCTTCCATCCTTCCCTTGAGGTAGGCCTTCTAAGCTAAAACCAACCCCAACTGAGGACAAGATCCATTAGTCATGCAGAACTTGAAAGGTAAAGAGGATTCATGCAGGAGGCTCTAGGAATTTATGGTGGGTACTATAAGAACACTCAGATATGGAAAAAGACACAGCACCCCCAAAATGTCAAAGGTAAAAAGCTTACCCTTATTTAAGGCTTACCCTTATTCAAGATAAACAAAAGGACAGGCTTTTCTTACTAAGAATGGCAATACTGATAGCCAACTGTCTGGCCACCTTTGTTCTAGAGCTTTACCCTCCCACCTTTTGGAGTTCTGGCACAGAGACCCCAGAAGGATATATGGCTCACCTGGGCTGTGACTGGCATTCTGGGGAAGTGCATTGGTGATGTTGGGCAGCTCATGCCCATAGTTCCCATCCTCCAGGGGACAGACATCCAGGTCACTCCACTTCTGCAGCTGCTGTAGCCAACAGGACTTTTCCTCCAGTTTGCAATGTGGATTTAAAATGATGCATACCCATAAGGCCCCTGGAAATAAAGCAACCAACAATCTTGATATCTTTCCTCTGATGTATGTGTCAGCTTTAATTTTTCAGGCTACTCTTTTCTTCCATTTCTGGTTGGTAGGAAGAGTTTCCAAAATATCAGCTTTTCTCAATATAAAAAAATCAAATCTGCTAAAGTTTTCAGAAATGGCTTATTTTTCCTCCCTAAAGCTTTCTTAAAGCAGTGATTATCTGGATATCTGGATGTGTGCCTGTAATGATGAACAAGACAGATTTGGACTTGAATTCTGAGCTCAGATTTGTAGTCCAACATACTATTTATTAAGAGCTTTCTATGTTCAAGCCCTATTCTCCTACTGGAGAATAAGACACTGTTCCAACCCCTGAGGAGCTGCCCAATGGGGGAGATAGATTAATAAACATAAAGTCAATTGAATAAGATGAGTGTTAAGATAAAGATATGTTCATGGTGGGGTGCCTGGGTGGCTCAGTGGGTTAAGTGTCTGCCTTTGGCTCACGTCATGATCCTGGAGTCCCAGGATTGAGTCCCACATTGGGCTCCCTGCTCAGCGGGGGAGTCTGCTTCTCCCTCTGCCTCTCCTACCCTGGCTTGTGCTTTCTCGCTCACTCTCTCTCTCTGTCAAATAAATAAATAAAATCTTTAAAAAAAGAAGGTATGTTCAGGGTAAAACAGCAGCATATAGGAAGGACACTTAGCAGAAGGACAAAGGTCATAAAGGAGGTGCTCAAAAAACATCAATTTTTGATTAGTTGACCTTGGATTTTTTGAACTTCAAATCCCTCAACTGTAAAACTGACAGCATAGAAAAACTACTCTGTAGCGATAGTGTGACAATTAAATGAAATAACATTTGTAAAAGGCCTAGCATATTACCTGGCACATAGCAGAATTTTAGTATTTCCTTTTTCCAAGAAAATTTATTTCAACTTGGATTTTGATACTGCTGATCAACCATGATGCCTTAAAACTATCACATTCTTCGATCTTCTCTGTCACTATAGCTGAGTATCACATTTTCCATATGACCAGTAGCTACTGTTTCTCTTACCATTCACCTTTCTTTTAAAGCAAAGCTGCCTTTTTTCAAGGTTGGCTATGTGACTGAGCCAGATGCATTCTCAATCTCAAATCTGCAAAAAACCTGCAGAATATCTTAAGTTTAAAATCCTTTGGGATGAAGCTACATCTCTGGACAGAGGTACTTTCAAAAACTATTTCAAGGCCTGTTAAGCTCAAATAGGAACGTTTTAAAGGATATTTTTAGCCCCACTATCAGATACTACTTGAAATATCAGATACTACTTGAAAATGGTGAAAATTCATTTCTATTGACTCAGTTTTAAAAATCTACCATGAAATATAAACTATACTATGTAATAAAATAGTATTATATTATGATAACTCTCAAGAGAATTATAGTTAGGAGTCACCCAAATAATAATTAAAGCATGGCAAATGTTATCACAGACATACATAAAATCCTATGACAATACATGATGGAGCAATGATTTCTGCATATGGGGTCAGAAGAAGCTATAGAAAGGATATGACATATGATCCTGAAGAATAAACATGAATTAATTCTGGTTAAAGATACCTAACCACTTATAGCAGCAATGGCCAAAATAGCCAAACTATGGAAAGAACCTAGATGTCCATCAACAGATGAATGGATAAAGAAGATGTGATGTATACACACACACACACACACACACACACACACACACACACACACACAC
>NW_019154093.1:15146309-15202685 GCF_002288905.1 Enhydra lutris kenyoni
CATGGATGGAACTAGAGGGTATTATGCTTAGTGAAATAAGTCAATCAGAGAAAGACAACTATCATATGATCTCCCTGATATGAGGAAGTGGAGATGCAACGGCGGGGGGAGGTTAGGGGGGTAAGAAAAGAATAAATGAAACAAGATGGGATCGGGAGGGAGACAAACCAAAAGAGACTCTTAATGTCACAAAAGAAACTGAGGGGGGTTGGGGGGAGTGGGGGAGGGAGAGGGTGGTGGGGTTATGAACATTGGGGAGGGTATGTGCTATGGTGAGTGCTGTGAAGTGTGTAAACCTGGTGATTCCCAGACCTGTACCCCTGGGGCTAATAATACATTATATGTTTATAAAATATTAAAAAATTATTAAAAAAAGACATGTACACATAATTACTAGCACTTAATTAGCATAAGGGATTTTTAAAAATGTGTTTACATGTTTATTTCCTTCTCTAGAGTGTTCACTCTTTGAGGACAGGGACATTGTACTTATTTTTGTATTCCCAGTGTCTGGCACAAACTTGGTACTCAATAAATGTTTATAAAATGAAAATAAAAGGAACACAATTGTTTATTTAAAAAAAAAAGATACCTAACCACTACTTCTTTCTGAAACCTCACTAAAATGAAAATAAAGGGATAAAAATAGGCATAAACTCACACAGTTATAGGGAATGGGAAAGATAAAACAGAACAGCCACAGAATTTTAGAATCTGTAAAGTCTGTGGATGAGTGATAGCTGACTTAGAAAAACAAAGTTGAAACCTCCACCAGCAGTTAGGAAAACCCAGAAGCACAACTGATTCAGGCTGCAGAACCCTGCTGAAAGTGGAGCTGAATTTAGTAAAATTGGTTAGAAATTTGTCAAAGTTCTCAGGCTTGCAGAATTCCTCCTCTGTTCAGAGTATCAGAGTGCCTGCTCCTTCCCTCGCCTAGATGAAGACCAGAGTTTTACTCACTGGGAAGGTTGATTCAGACAGGCTCTGGATTGGAAATACTATGCACAGTTAAGAGTGGGGTGTCCTTCCTAAAAACTGAGGGATTAGGGAAGATATATATATTGAACAAATTGATACCTCCCAACCCAACCCTCTTTCTCCACTTGATTCTAAGAAGACTGTGACAAGTTTATAACTCAGAGACAAGAGACTGGAGGATTCATCTCTGGAAATCAGGCCATGGGGAAAAACATAGCACGTACTGTAGTTTGGGCTCTCCACTGAAGAAAAGCCCAGCCAGATCATCCTCAGTTAAACTGACTAATTAACAAGGTCTCTCCCTCTCTCTCAAACACACACATGCACACACACACACACACACACAGAGCTTCCTTTTAGCTCTTAAGTATTATTCTTAAATAGGATTGGTAGCTAAGAAACATTAGATATATAAGAAAAGCATCTTACATAAAGGGCAAAGAACAAAGCAAACAGAAGAAAAACCTGAAGGGAATACAAAAAAGGCACAGATCACAAAAAAACTTAAAGAGAAAAAAACTTTCCAATTGATATTCTCAAAGTGAGAAGATCCTGCATCTATGAAGAGCAGGATGCAACAACAACAAAAATGGGCTCTTGGAAATTAAAAATATGATGACAAGAAAATTTATTGAAAATTAACAAAATGGTGGATGGGGCGCCTGGAGTGTCTGCTTTGGTTCAGGTTGTGATCCTGGGGTTCTGGGATTTAGCCCCACGTCGGGCTCCCTGCTCAATGGGGAATCTGCTTCTCCCTCTCCCTCTGTCCCTCCTGCTCCTGCTCTATCCATCATTCTCTCTATTTTTTTTAAGATTTTATTTATTTATTTGAGAGAGAGAGAGAGTGAAAGAGAGCATGAGAGGGGTAAAGGTCAGAGGGAGAAGCAGATTCCCTGCGGAGCTGGGAGCCTGATGCAGTACTCGATCCTGGGACTCTGGGGTCATGACCTGAGCCGAAGGCAGTGGCCTAACCAAACGAGCAACTCAGATGCCCCATCTCATTCTCTCTTAAATAAATAAAATCTTTATTAAAAGATTAATAAGATAGTTAAAAGATAAAACTGAGAAACCTGGAAGATAAAAGACAAAAAACAAAAACAACAAAATAATGAGAGAAAAAAATAGTAAAATTAGAGACTCAATCTCCATTTAGTATGTTCAGTCACATAAAATAATCTAACAATTTTACTATGTTGTTAGAGACATCCCTCTGGAACCCTCTATTTTCTTATTCCTGATACAGACTCTCCTCTAAGCCTGCAGCATAGTTACCTAGAAACTAATATCCAAATAACAGAAGTAGTTACAGACAAAAAGAGAAAATAAAGATGAGGAAATGAAAAAAAAAAAAGTTCAAGAAAACATCTCAAATTAAAAGATGTAAGTTTCCCATTTGAGAAGGCCTACTGAGTATTAAGCAAATTAGATTTTTAAAATTTTATTTACTTATTTTTAGTAATCTATACACCTAATGTGAGGTTCAAACATACAACCCTGAGACCAAGAGTCACATGCTCTACTGACTGAGCCAGCTGATGCCCAAGTAGATTATTATTAGTATTATATTTTGGTTTCAGGAGTAGAAATTTATGTATTCATCACATACATATAATACCCAGTGCTCATCACTACACATGCCCTCCTTAATGCCCATCACCCATTTAGCCCATTACCCATCCATCCCCCCGTCCAGCAACCCTCAGTTTGTTTTCTATAGTTAAGAATTTCTCATGGATCGCCCCCCTCTGTTTTCGTCTTATTTTATTTTTCCGCCTCCCCTGTGTTCATCTGTTTTCTTAAATTCCACATATGAGTAAAATCATATGGCATTTGTCTTTCTCGGACTTATTTTTTTAAAAAATTTTAAGACTTTTATTCATTTCTTTGACACAGAGAGAGAGAGAGAGAGCACAAACAGAGGGAGAGAGAGAGGGAGAAGCAGGGTCCCTGCTGAGGACCCTGGGATCATGACCCGAGTCAAAGGTAGACGCTTAACCAACTGAGCCACCCAGGCACCCCCTGACAGACTTATTTCACTTAGCATAACACACTCTAGCTCCACCCATGTCATTGCCAATGGCAAGATTTCATTCTTTTTGATGGCCGAGTAATATTCCAGTGTGTGTGTGTGTGTGTGTGTGTGTGTGTGTGTGTGTGTGTGTACGTACACACCACATCTTCTTTAGCCATTTATCAGTCAATGGACATTTGGGTTCCTTCTAGATAATGCTGCTATAAACAGAGGTATATGTGCCCCCTTTGAATCGGTATTTTTTTATCCTTTGGATAAATACCTAGTAGTGTCAATTGCTGGATCGTAGCATATTCTATTTTTAACTTTTTGAGGAACCTCCATACATTTTCCAGAGTGGCTACACCAGCTTGCATTCCCACAAACAGTCCCCTTTCTCTGCATCCTCACCAATATCTGTTGTTTCCTGTGTTGTTAATTTTAGCCATTCTGACAGGTGTGAAGTGGTATCTCACTGAAGTTTTGAATTGTATTTCCCTGGTGATGAGTGATGTTGTTTTTTCATGTGTCTCTTAGCCATTTGTATGTCTTCTTTGGAGAAATGTCTGCTCATGTCTTCTGCCAATTTCTTAACTGGGTTACTTATTTTTTGGGTTTTGAGTTTGTTAAGTTTTTTATAGATTTTGGATACTAGCCCTTTATCTGATATGTCATTTGCAAATATCTTCTCCCATTCCATCAGTTGCCTTTTAGTTTTGTTGACTGCTTGCTTTGCCGTGCAGAAGCTTTTGATCTTGATGAAGTCCCAGTACTTCATTTTTGCTTTTGTTTCTAGTAAGAAGTTGCTGTGGCCGAGGTCAAAGAGACTGTTCCCTGTGTTCTCCTCTAGGATTTCGATGTTTTCCTGTCTCACATTTAGGTCTTTCATCCATTCTGAACTCACTTTTGCATATGGAGTAAGAAGGTGGTCAGTTTCATTACTCTGCATGTTGCTGTTCAGTTTTCTCGACACAATTTGTTGTAGAGACTTTTTTCCCATTGGATATTCTTTCTTGCTTTGTCAAAGATAAGTTGACCACAGAGTTGAACGTCCATTTCTGGGTTCTCTATTCTGTTCCACTGATTTATGTTTCTGTTTTTGTGCCATTACCATACAGTATTGATGATTACAGCTTTGTAATACAGCTTGAAGTCTGGAATTGTGATACCTCCAGCTTTGGTTTTCTTTTTCAACACTGTTTTGGCTATTTGGGGTCTTTTCTGGTTCCATATAAATTTTAAAATTGCTTGTATCAGCTCTGTGAAAAATGCGGGCAGTATTTTCACAGGGATTGCACCGAATGTGTAGATTGCTTTGGGTAGTATAGACATTTTAACAATGTTTGTTCTTCCAATCCATGAGCATGGAATGTTTTCCCATTTTTTTTTTAAGATTTTATTTATTTATTTGTTAGAGAGAGCACAAGAAAGGGAACTGGAAGGCAGAGAGGGAGTAGCAGTTTCCCCGCTGAGCAAGGAGTCCAATAGAGGGACTCACTCCCAGGACCCTGGAATCATGACCTGAGCTGAAGGCAGCCTCTTAACTGATTGAGCCACCCAGACATCCTTCTTATTCCATTTCTTTGTGTCTTCTTGAACTGCTTTCATAAGTGTTCTATAGTTTTCAGAGTACAGATCTTTTGCCTCTTTGGTAAGGTTTATTCCTAGGTATCTTATGGGTTTTGGTGCAACTAAAGTGGGATTGATTCCCTGATTTCTCCTTCTGCTGCTTTATTATGCATGTACAGAAACACAACAGATTTCTGAACATTGATTTTATATTCTGCAACTCTGCTGAATTCCTTATCAGTTCTAGCAATTTTTTGGTGGAGTCTTTTGGGTTTTCTACACAGAGCTTCATGTTGTCTCCAAATAACCAAAGTCTGACTTCTTCCTTGCTGATTTCAATGCCTTTTATTGCTTTTTGTTGTCTTATTGCTGAGGCTAGGTCTTCCAGTACTATGCTGAACAACAGTGGTGAGAGTGGACATCCCTGTTGTGTTTCTGACCTTAGGGGAAAAGTTCTCAGTTTTTCCCTATTGAGGATGGTATTAGCTGTGGCTCTTCATATATGGCCTCTATGATGTTGAGGTACGTTCCCTCTATCCCTACTTTCTTGAGGATTTTTTTTTTTTAATCAAGAAAGGATGCTATATTTTGTCAAATGCTTTTTCTGCATCTCTTAAGAGGACCATATGGTTCTTATCCTTTCTTTGATTAATGTGGTATATCACATTGCTTGATTTGCAGGTGTTGAACCATCTCATAGCCCCGGAATAAATCCCACTTGAACTTGGTGAATAATCCTTTTAATGTAATTTTGGATTTGACTAGCTAGTATCTGGTTGAGAATTTTTGCATCCATGTTCATCAAGGATATTGGTTGGTAATTCTCCCTTTTACTGGGGTCTTTGTCTGGTTTTGGAATCAAGGTAATCCTGGCCTCATAGAATGCATTTGGAACTTTTCCTTCCATTTCTATTTTTGGGAATAGTTTCAGAAGAATAAATATGACTTCTTTAAATGTTTGGTAAAACTCCCCTGGGAAGCCAGCCAGTCCTGGACTCTTGTTTGTTGGAAGGTTTTTGATTACCGATTCAATTTCTTTGTGGTTATGGGTTTGTTCATATTTTTTCTTTCTTCCTGTTTCAGTTTTGGTAGTTTATATGTTTCTAGGAATTTATCCATTTCTTCCAGATTGCCTAATTTGTTGGCATATAATTGTTCATAATATTCTCTTACAGTTGTTGGTATTTCTGCAGTGTTGGTTGTAATCGCTTTCATTCATGATTTTATGTGGGTCCTTTTTCTTTTCCTTTTGATAAGTCTGGCTAGGGGTTTATCAATCTTGTTAATTCTTTCAAAGAACCAGCTCTTGTTGATCTGTTGTTGTTTTTAAATTTTCTATATTGTTTAATTCTTCTCTCTTATTTCCCTTCTTCTGCTGGTTTTAGGCTTTATTTGCTGTTCTTTTTCCAGTTCCTGTAGGTTTAAGGTTAAGTTGTGTATTTGAGACTTTTCTTGCTTTTTGAGGAAGGCCTCTATTGCTATATATTTCCCTCTTAGGACAGCCTTTGCTGCATCCCAACTGTTTTGGACTGTCATATTTTTATTTTCATTTGCTTCCATGTATTTTTAAATTTCTTTAATTTCCTGGTTAATCCATTCATTCTTTAGTGGAATATTCTTTAATCTCCATGTGTTCTGTGGTCCTCCCAAATTTTTTCTTGTGATTGACTTTAAGTTTCACATTGTTGTGGTCTGAAAATATGCATGGTGTGATTTCAATCTTTTTGTACCAGTTGAGGCCTGATTTGTGACCTAGTATGTGATCTATTCTGGAGAATGTTCCATGTGCACTTGAAAAGAATGTGCATTCTGCTGTGAGTGGGGTATTAAAGTTCCCACTATTATTGTACCATTATCTTTTTTAAAATTTTTTTTCTTTTTTTAAAAAAAGATTTTATTTATTTATTTGTCTGAAAGAGAGAGAGAGAGCACAAGCAGGGGCAGCAGCAGGCAGAGGGAGAAGTAGACTCCCTCCCAAGCAAGGAGGACTCGATCCCAAGACCCTGGGATGATGACCTGAGCTGAAGGCAGATACTTAACTGACTGAACCACCCAGGAGTCCCAATTATTGTATTATCAATGAGTTTAAGTTTGTTATTAATTGATTTATACATATGCTCCCAAATTGGGGGCATACATATTTAAAATTGTTCCATCTCTTGTTGGATGTCAGACCCTTTATTATTAATATAGTGCCCCTCTCCATCTCTTTGTTATAAAATCTTATTTGTCTGATATAAGGATGGCTACTCCAAATTTCTTTTCACATCCATTAGCATGATAGATTGTTCTCCACCAATTCACTTTCAACTTAGAGGTGTCTTTGGGTCTAAAATGAGACTCTTGGGGCGCCTGAGTGGTGCTGTGGTTAAGCCTCTGCCTTCGGCTCAGGTCATGATCTCAGGGTCCTGGGATAGAGCCCTGCATCAGGCTCTCTGCTCAGCGGTGAGCCTGCTTCCCCCTCTCTCTCTGCCTACCTCTCTGCCTACTTGTGATCTCTCTTTCTCTCTGTCAAATAAATAGATAAAATCTTAAAAAAATAAAATAAAATAAAATGAGACTCTTGCTAACTGAACATAAAATAAATAAATAATAAAATAATAAATAATAAAATAAATAAATAAATAATAGAAAATGAGTCTCTTATAAGCAGCAAATCGATGCGTCTTCTTTTTTAATTTTTTAAAAAAATTTTTAATCCATTCTGATACTACGTTTTTTGTTTAGAGCATATAGTCCATTACATTGACAGTAATTATTATAGTAATTATTCACCAAATTCTGAATTTGGTGCCATTACATTTCCTGTAAGGGCACTGTTCCTGTAGATTGGTGCTTTTTAGTCTTTTTTGCTTTTGGTCTCTCTTTCCTGCTCAAGGGAACCCCCTTTAATATTTCTTGCAGAACTGATTTAGTGCTCATGAGCTCCTTTAGTTTTTCCTTGACTTGGAAACTCTTTCTCTCCTATTCTGAATGACAGCCTTGCTGGATAAAGTATTCTTGGCTGCATATTTTTCCCACTTAGCATGTTGAATATATTATGCCATTCTCTTCCGGCCTGCCAAGTTTATGCGGGCAGGTCTGCTGCCAGCCTTATGCATCTACCTTGTAAGTTAAGGACCTTTGTCCCTAGCTGCTTTCAGAATTCTCTCTGTATCTTTGTATTTTGCAAGTTTCACTCTGATATGGCTTGGTGTTGACCTATTTGTGTTGATTTTGAGGGAAGTTCCCTGTGCCTCTTGACTTGAATGCCTGTTTCCTTTCCAGATTAGGGGTGTTCTCAGCTATAACTTGTTCAAATAAACCTTCTGCTCCCTTTCCTGCTCTTTGTCTTCTGGGACTCCTATGGTACGGATATTACTGTGCTTTGTGGAATCACTGAATTCCCTACATTTATATTTGTGCTCTAATAGTTTCCTTTCCCTCCTCTTTTCAGCTTCATTATTTTTCATAATTTTGTCTTTTATATCTCGTTGGTTTTGCATCTCGGTTATACCAATTTTTATTTTGGCCTGATTAGTTTTTAAGTCTTTTATCTCTGAAGCAAGGGTTTCTCTGGTGTTTTCTATGGTTCTCTCAAGCCCAGCGAGTATTTCCATGACTGTTTTTCTAAATTCTTATTCAGATACATTGCTTATATCTGTTTTGAGCAAATCCCTGGCTGTGATTTCTTCTTGATCTTTCTTTTGGGGAGAATTCCTCCCTCTTGTCATTATGTCTAGGTGTCTGTCTTTTGTATATTATGAAAGCATGTTAAGTTTCTTGCTCCTGAGAGTAATACTTTATTAAGAGTAAGAGTATTAAGGGGTCACACATTGTCTGGGGCCTGGCACTTCAGGAAGTGTTTCTGGTGTATGCTGTGTGCACTCTGCTGTTGTGTTGTGTTCTCTTTCACATAGCTCAGTCCTCTATGGAGTTCCTCCCTGCTTGCAGTGGGGAGTGTCTGGACCTTTAATTAGGTATGCTTTAATTTGTTTCTTAAGAAAAGCCTGAAAAAAGAAAAAAAAAAAAAAAAAGCCTGATCGAAGAAAAGAGAAAAGGAAAAGGAACAAAAAAGCAAACAAAGAGACAAACAAAAACTATAACCCTGATTCCAAAGAAAAAGAAAGAAAGAAGGAGGGGTACCTGAGTGGCTCAGTCGGTTAAGTATTGGGTTCTTGATTTCGGCTCAAGTTATGCTCTCAGGGTCATGAGATCAAGCCTCAGTGTTGGGCTGTGCATGGGACTGCTTAGGATTTTCTCTCTCCCTCCCCCTCTATACTTCCTCCCTCCCCCTCTCTATAAAAAAAAAAAAAAAAAAAAAAAAAAAAAAAAAAAAAAAAAAAAAAAAGAAGAAGAAAGAGAAAAGAAAACCTGATCCAAAAAATGAGAAAAAGAAACCAACCAACCAACAAATGAACAAAAAACCATAAACCTGATTCCAAAAGGATAAATAAATAAATAAATGGCCTTGTCCTATTTCTATCAAAACTGAAGCTGACACTCTGGAGCACTCTATGATCAATAGACTTGGTACATGAAGGGGGCCTGTGTTGGTCCGCTGGGGGAGAGGCCCACTGTGCTGGCTCACAGTCAGACCTGTCCTAGTAAAGATGCCCCTGCCAGGCAGAGGGTGGAGGAGTTTGGTGTCAGCAACTCCAGCTTCCCCTGGGGGCCCTGTGTTTCCCTCTGAAGTCTGATGGAGCTGGTAAGAGAGGGCTGGCAGTGAGGATGGGAGATGGTGTCACCCTGCCCTCTTGTCTCCCAGGGAGTGAACTTGAGGCCACCACAGTTGAGGAGGCCCTCAAAGGAAAGCTAACAATCTCCTCTCCTGTATCCCAGGCTTTTGTCAGATCCCTCCCCTCAACTTGTTTGTGCCTGGGACCCTTAGAACTCCCAGCACCTGCTTTGTCTGGTCTATGTATCTGTTTTTTTTTTGTTTTAAGATTTTATTTATTCATTTGACAGACAGAGATCACAAGTAGGCAGAGAGGCAGGCAGAGAGAGAGGGGGAAGCAGGCTCCCCGCTTAGCAAAGAGTCGGATGCGGGACTCGATCCCAAGACCCTGGCTGGGATCATGACCTGAGCTGAAGGCAGAGGCTTTAACTCACTGAGCCACCCAGGTGCCCCTATGTGTCTGTTTTTATGCCAGTTCCATGCTGTCTTTGTAGTAAAGACCTTTGTAGTAAAGCTTGAAATCTGGCAATGTGATGCCCCCAGTTTTGTTTTTCTTTATGCCTCCATCAGAAAGGATGAATACCCAACTTTTGTATCAACATGGATGGGACTGGAAGAGATTATGCTGAGTGAAATAAGTCAAGCAGAGAGAGTCAATTATCAAATGGTTTCACTTATTTGTGGAGCATAAGAAATAATACAGAGGACATGGGGAGATGGAGAGGAGAAGGGGGTTGGGGGAAATTGGAGGGGGAGACGAACCCTGAGAGACTATGGACTCTGAAAAACAATCTGAGGGTTTTGGAGGGGCAGGGAGTGGGAGGTTGGGTGAGCCTGGTGGTGGGTATTATGGAGGGCATGTATTGCATGGAGCACTGGGTATGGTGCATAAACAATGAATTCTAGAACACTGAAAAGAAATTTTAAAAAATAAATAAAAATTAAAAAAAAAAAGAAAGAAAGAAAAGGAACTCCCAGCAGCACGGTTCTCTTGTGTTTCATCTCTCGCTGGAGGCTGGCATTCAAAACTTCAGACCTTAAAGGACTCGGCAAAGTGCGGAACACTCCCCTCCCTCAGAGGAGAGCCTCACAGTGCTGTGGCCAGCACTGTTCTCTCCCAGAAAAGCAGTCCCACAGCTGTGCAGATGCCTGGAGTCTACTGTGAAGCACTGCCAAAAGCTACAACCAGGTTATCTGCCCTCTGCGCCCACCTCTGTCCCCTGCTGTTGAATGGCTGGTCCATCGGGCCCGGCAGGTCTTTTGTCTTTAGAGAGGCGATATACCCTTTTCCAAATGTACTTCAGGAAGGGGAACATCATTTCCCAATGAAACCCCGGGGATCCCCACACCACAGCATCTTGCTGTCTTGCAGTAACCCAACTCATTGGTCTCTTTCCCGCTCACAGCCTCTCTCCCTGAAAAGTCTCCTTCCCCAGCACAGCACTGTGGCTTTTCTCTCCCTCAATTCAAGTCTCCAAACCTTGCAATTGTGCAGACTGTCTTCTTAATCCTCAGATAAATTTCCTAGTTGTTCAAAATGATTTGATGTTGATCTAGCTATGTTCCAGGGACAAGGCAAGCCCAAGGTCCCCCTACCACTCTTCCATCTTAACTCCTTCAAGCAGATTAGATTTGAAAAAAATTTAGAAGACCAACAGTAAGTGATATCAGTGTGAAATTTCAGATTAATGATGACAAAGATAAAACATATGGTTCTGCAAAGAAAAGATAAGACATTCTTCTGAGCCAGAATGACCTGGTACTTCACAATGGCAAGTGGAAGATGCAGGACATTGGAGAAACATCTTCAAAGTTCTAAGGGAAAAGGACATGATTTCCAACCTAGAATATATACCAATCAAAGTATCAATCAAAATGAGGGTAAAATCCAGACATTCAGCAATGCAAAATTTATCAACTATGGAAAATTCCTATCTGAGGAAGCTACTGGAAAGTGTACTCGACCAAGGCAAGAAAGTAAATTCACAGAGAGGAAGATGTTGCATTCAGAAAATAGGGGGTACACACTGGAGAAAGAAAAAGAGAAGTCCTAGAATGATAGTGAAGGGCAGTATGTACCTGACTACTCTGCAGCAGGTTTAGAAAGGAAACAATCTAAACCAGGGATTGAAAAATAGATGGTTTCAGAAGAAATGTCTCTAAAAAGATAATAAAATTGACAGATTATTTGTTGTGACCAAATATATTACATGAAGATTTTAAATTACTGCTAGACAATTTGGGTGTAAATTAATGATCACAACAGAAAAATCTGCAACCGCCCTAAAAATCAAACAAAAAACAAATGAAAGTATTAATTCCTGAAGAGGAAGAAAAGTTGTATAAGAAAGTAAATGTAGAATTAGTATACTACATGACTGTGCTACAAATATTTATTTAGTGATAATAATGTAAACATTTAATTTTGATCTAACCTCAAATCATAATATCATTATTTGAGAGAATGAGGGAAAGGTTCATGGTATGTATATATGTATGTATGTATGTGTTTATGAATTGGGAGCTATAGCTCAACGAGAATAAGATCTCTCATGAGAACCCTTGTTCTTTCTGCTGTGGGAAGATACAGTGAAAAGATGGCTCCCTATAAGCCTGGAAGTGGGTCCTCGCTTGATACCAAATCTACCGGTCACTTGTCTTGGACTTTTCAGCCTCTAGAACCCTGAGAAATTTCTTTCACTTGTAAGTCACCTGGTGGGTATTCTGTTGTAGCACCCCAAACAGACCAAGACAGAAACTAATACAAGAAGTGGGGTGCTACTATAACAAATATGTGAAAGTGTGAGAGCAGTTTTGGAAGTGGCTAAAAGCTGAAAGGATTTTGAGTTGCATGCTAAAAAAGCCTATGCCGCTATGAACAGACCTTTAAAGATGATTTTGGTGAGGGCTCAGAAAGAAGAGGAGACTTGTAAAGTTTTAATCTCCTTAGTAATCCTGAACAGAGTGTTGGTAGGAATATGGAATGTAAAGGCCATTCTGATGAGGTCTCAGATGGAAATGTGGAACATGTTAGTGGAAACTGTAGGAAAGGTGCCCCTTGTTATATAGGGGCAAAGCACTTGGCTATTTTGTGGAAGGTAGAACTTTCGAGTGATGAAATTAGCTGAGGAAATATCTAAGTGAAGTATTGAAAGAGTAGCTTGGTTCCTCTTGACTACTTACAGTAAAATGTGAGAAGTGAGAAATAATTTAAAGATGGGATTGTTTAAAATGAAGCAGAACTTAAATATTCACAAAATTCTCAGCCTATCCATATTTAAAAGAAAAAGAAGCCCTATCTGGGAAAGAATACTAAGGGTCTGATCCTTAGAGAGGTTTCACTGTAGGAAGATAAAAAATAATATCTAGAATGTAAAAATCAAGAAAGAATAGTTATTCTGAAATATGAAGGCATATTAGAAAAAACACCTAAAGGATTTAAAATTGCATTTAAAACTGTATGAAGTGGTAATTGGCAATGTGAAGGAATGGGGCAAGGGAATACTGTTTTTTATTTTAAAGTTTGTAGCCGTATTTGACATTTTAATCTGTATACATGTATTACTTAATTTTTAAGGATGAATAAGTGATAAATAGGAGTTTTTTGGGCACAGAGATGGAGGAAGGGTGTATCCCAAACAAGGGGAAGGATATAAGCTAAGGCAAAGATGCTCTCTGGAGTCATTTTAGTCCCTTTGGATATTTAGTCTATTGGATGTTTTTTCCTTCCCCAGGGACTGTGAGCTCCTACCAATTACAGAGTCCTTTATGAACACCAGGCGACAGGAAATCCTTAATATGAAGTGCAGCAGGTAAAAAATTTGGAACAGTGTTCATTAAGAAAGATGCACAAATATTCAAGTCATAAAAGAGTTACTATCCCTACTTTTTTTTTCCAAAGATTTTATTTATTTATTTGAAAGAGAGAGAGTACAAGCAGGGGGAGCAGTAGAGGGAGAAGTAGGCTCCCCAATGAACAGGGAGCCAGATGTGTGGCTCAATCCCAGGACCCCAGGATAATGACCTGAGCTAAAGGCAGATGCTTAACCGACTGAGCCACCCACGTGCCCCTCTCTACTTTTAGGATTTAAGAATCCTAAAGGCCTGTATAAATATAACGAGAAAGAATTTTTTCTTTACACTGTAGCTCCCCAATGGTATCTGTGTTACACTATTTGCTGGTTCTTCTAAAACTGAGGTAGAGAGTGATATGGCCCCACCTACCAAGGAATAAAGATGAAGAAGATGTGATCATTTAGGATGAGAGGAGTGCTCAAAACAGAATTGAGGAAACATTTAAGTCATGAGCAGAGGAGAAGGAGGAATAAGCGAAAGAGAAAGAGAAAAGAGAAAAAACCAGAAGAAATCAGTGACACACAAGCCAATTAGCAATGTCTAATGCAGTAGAATATCAATATTAGTAACACACATCTACTTTACAGTTTACAAAGTGTTTTTCATTTATAGTGAAGTCAAAGATTTTTCACATTTAACCCAAGAAACCCAAAAAAGCCATTAAACTTAGCAACTAAGGGACTCTAAGGACATTATGAATGGCAAAGATCAATAGGTCATAGGAATGGAAAACGGATCAGGTGAGTTGAGAGAGGCTCAAGAGGTAAAGAAACAGGGTGCCCATTCAAGTCATCAAAGAGTTCCTGTTTCCTAAGCATTTAGATATTAAAAAGGGGATCCCTAGAAAGTGAGTACATGTATCTTCCCTGGAAAGTTAAAAAGAAGTTTTTGGTCTAATTAAGTCCTTAAGAATTTGTTTCAAAAACATTCAGAGACAATCACATCTCTAAGAAAGAGCCAAAGCAAAAAATTCTGCAGATGCTTGCATATAATAGCATTTGTGGGACTGTGTTACCAGTATCCAAAAGCATATTTTCCAGCAACTTAAAAAAAGTATCAAAAACTGTAACCAAAGTTTAGCTAGCATGGAAATTTAAAAATCACATATAATTATTATATAGTAAATACAATAGTAAAATAATAGCTACAAATTATTTTTTTAATGGGCCAGGCATTATGTTCAACATTTTATATACATTATCTCATTTAGTCTTCCAACTTTGGGCATCAGCAGGTCTTGGTTTGGCTATAGATGGTAGAAGATGGAACCAAGCATGACTCTTAAGTATGACTCTTAGATTTTCTTCTTGAGCCATTAGATACATCTTGGTGATGATACCGAGATGGGGACAACAAGGGAAAAATCAGACTCTGGCAGGAAAATTAAGAGTTCAATAATGGTCTTATTAAATTTGAGATGTTTCTTAGAAGTGGTAGGTAGGTGGGCACTGAGCCTAGAGCTTAGAAGGAAGGTCAGGGCTAGAGATATAAATTTGTGACTTACCTATATCTAGATGCTATTTAAAACCATGGCACTTAGGGGCACCTGAGTGGCTCAGTCAGTTGGGTGTCTGACTCTCGGTTTCGGCTCAGGTCATGACCTCATGGGTGGTGGGATCACTGGACTCTCATTAGACTCTGTGCTCAGTGGGGAGTCTGCTTGAAGATTCCCTCTGCCCCGCCCCCCAACCCCCGTTCAAATAAATAAATCTTAAAAACAAAACAAAACCATGGGACTGAATATGATCACTTAGGTAGAGAATGTAGACAGGGCAGTGGGTGCTATGGAGTACTCGGTATTCAAAAGGGCTGCAGAAAGGCAGAAGAGCCTGCAAAACAGACTGAGAGAAAGCAACCAGGAATACAGGAGGAAAAACAGTAAGATGGGGTTATGGGGCCAAGAGAGTGTCAAGAAGGGCATAGTCAATTTTATTGAAAATTGCTAAGAGGTCAAATGAGATAACAACAGAGAAGTAACCATTGTATTTAACAATACTGAAATCACTGGTGATTTTGACAAGAGCAACTTCAATAAAGTGGCAGAAATGAGCAATGGAAGCTCAATTATAGTGGACTCAAAATATAATGGAGATGAACAAAGGGGAAAAGGTGACTATAGACAAATTTTTCAAAGAAATATTGCTCTGACTTCTGCATAGTAAAGCAAACAATCAACAAAATTAAAAAGCAACCTACAGAATGGGAGAAGATATTTGCAAATGACATATCTGATAAAGTATTAGTATCCAAAATATATAAAGAACTTATAAAACTCAACACCCAACATCTGAATAATCCAGTTAAAAAATGGGCAGAAGACATGAATAGACATTTTCCAAAGCAGACATACAGAGGGCCAAAAGACATATGAAAAGCTGTCCCACATTACTCATTATCAGGGAAATGCAAATCAAAACTAAAATGAGATATCTCACACCTGTCAGAATGGCTTAAATCAAAAATCCAAGAAACAAGATTCGTTGGTGAGAATGCAGAGAAAAGAGAACCCTCTTACACTGTTGGTAGGAATGCAAACTGGTGTAGCCACTATGGAAAACAGTATGGAGGTTCCTCAAAAAGTTAAAAATAGAACTACCTGGGGTGCCTGGGTGGCTCAGTGGGTTAAGCCTCTGCCTTCGGCTCAGGTCATGATCCCAGGGTCCTGGGATCAAGCCCCGCATCGGGCTCTCTGCTCAGCAGGGAGTCTGCTCCCCCCGCCACGCCTGCCTCTCTGCCTACTTGTGATCTCTCTGTCTGTCACATAAATAAATAAAAAAATCTTAAAAAAAAAAAAGAATATAAAAAAAAATAGAACTACCCTATAATCCAGTAATTATACTACTAGGTATTTACCCAAAGAATACAAGAATACTAATTCAATGGGAGCCATGTGCCCCAATGTTTACAGCAGGATTATCAACAATAGTCAAACTATGGAAAGAACCCAAATGTCCATTGATTGATGAAAGGAACAAAGAAGATGTGGCATATATATACAACAGAATAGTACTCAGCCACAAAAAAGAATGAAACCTTGCCATTTGCAATGACATGGATGGAGCTAGAGAGTGTAATGTTTAGTGAAAGAAGTCAAGAAAGACAAATACCATATAAGTTCACTCAGATGTGGAATTTAAGAAACAAAACAAACAAGCTAGGGGAGAAAAAGAGACAGAGGCAAACCAAGTAACAGACTCTTTACTATAGAGAACAAATTGATGGTTAACAGAATGGAGGTGGGTGGGGGGAAGGATTAAATAGGTGATAGGGTTTAAGGAGTGCACTTGTTGTGATGCGTGCCAGGAGCTGTACGGAAGTGCTGAATCACTATATTGCACATCTGAAACTAATATTATACTGTATGTTAACCAACGGGTTTAAATTTCAATAAATTAAAAAATTTTTAATAAAATGTAATAATTTTAAATAAATTATAATTTTTATATCTATAATATAAATATAAATATAAATAAATCTAAATAAAATTTAAATAAAAAACCTAAAAATAAAGAAATACTGCTTTGAAGGGAAGAGAAATGCAGTAATAATTGGAGGGGGATGGGAATATCAAAGGCACTTTTTTTTGAGATGGACAATATTAGTCCATTGTAGCTGATGGGATTGGTCCAGTAGAGAGGGAGAAACTAATAAGGCCAGAGAAAGGAGGTAACTGCAGAAGCAAAGTTCTTGAGAAAAGGAGATAGTATAGGACCCAGAACAAATATGTAAGAACTGCCCTGTTACAGGAGCAGAGATACTTATAGATTTGAACAGAATATAAAGCAAAGCATATGTGTGCAGATACGGGGAGATGAGAAAACTTCATGTCTGACCGCTTCTGTTTTCTCTGGTTCAGGATCTGAAAGCAGTGAGTCCACTCCTCTGAATTCCTATAAACCCTCCCCAGGCTCTTCCAAGTGAGCAGGCCTGGTGAACAGTAAGGAGCCCTCACAGTAGTAAGGGGAAGCATGCACCATACTCTAGTGTCCGACCTAATAAGGTTTCTCTTAGTATAGCGGTTCTCAAATTGTGGTCTCTGGAACAGATGTAACATCATTCTTTAGACATTTGTTGGAAATGCAAATTATCAGGCCCTACTCCAACCTACTGGATTAGAAACTCTGGGGACAGGGCCCAGCAACAAGTTTAAATAAGTACTCTTGGTGATTTTGAGAAGTTTGAGAACCACTGTCTTTGCAGAATGCTGAGGGTTTCTTGGAAGACTGAAATAGCAATTTCTCAGATACAAAAATGTCAGCAGCAAGAGCTTTTCATAATGAAACTAAGTATAAGACAAATGCTTTAAAAGTACTGGCAGTCAGC
Source organism: Enhydra lutris kenyoni (assembly GCF_002288905.1). NCBI lineage: Eukaryota > Metazoa > Chordata > Mammalia > Carnivora > Mustelidae > Enhydra > Enhydra lutris. The sequence continues at coordinate 15,163,703 of NW_019154093.1, forward strand.
TGTGTTAACTTCTTTTCACATACCTTTGCCTCAAAGGCCAAGACTAGGTCCACAGCATAATCCCATGAGTATGATAGAAATTACTCCATGAGATTCAGGCCTCAGATGAAACTGACTCACTGAGGAAGGCTGATTTTAAATTTAAAAGCATGCACTGTGGAGGAAAAAAGTACATAACAAGATAGAATTGAGGGAGGTGTCGCAGAGGGATGCTTGATTTGGAGTCAAACATATTGCTGTTCCATGGATAGAACCACCATGTGTGATCCTGAATAAAACCCTTAACTTTTCTGAGCTCAGTTTTCTCATCTAAAAATATGAAGGTGCCAAAATCTTACCTTGGAAGGGAGTCCGTGACTACAATCCTGTCTGAGTAAAGAGTCTAGAAGTAGTCCCCAAGTTGCCATGTATTGTATCATGTGACCCTGGTCTCAACAGTTTGAACCAGTAGATTTAGACCAATAGTGCAACATTCCTATACTTCAGAAAATGTGGTTATGTCATGGCAGAGACAGTTTTCTATAATTTTATTCTGTATCCAGAAGTAACCAGAGCTGTCTCTGTTTCTTTGCAGTAAACACACAATAACTTTATAGGGTTGTTATAAGAATTAAGTGAAAAAATGTGAGTATAATCTATAACACAGAGTCTGACACATAAAACTCAAAAATGTAGTTCTTCATAGTAATGAGAGCTCCAAAGCCATTAGTGCCCAAAACAAAACCCCAAAGTAAATGAGTATAGTTGCAGAGTCATGAAGCCTCACTCTGCAAGGCTTTTTAGCTCTGAGGCTATGAAATATATGCTCCTGGGGCTTTAGTCCAGAAGAACTCACTGAACTCCTAACCTGCAGCTTTCTGTTGTATTACTCTGTATGAGTGGAAAGTTTGTTGTTGCTTTCTGGCATGGAGGGACTATGGAGGAGCTATATTAGAAATTTTAGAACACGTTACAAACTTTTCCAGTGTAACTGAAAGTGGGGCTATGATTGGATTCAGGGTATGGAAGATTCTGAAAATAAGAAGAGAAGCTGAGTATTAGCACTGCAAAACTGTCCTTGGAGCATTGGAATGATACAGAGAAATGATGACCAAAGACGATGGCCTTGATGAGGAGAATCTAGAACAGAGAGGCCATTCGGAAGGCCACAGGTCTAATTTAATCTAGAAGTACCCAATGCCCTCAACCAGAGCAGTGGTGATAGGAAATTAAAAAGTATGAGTGGACACTGAATTGCATTTTAAAGGGCAAGGCATCAAATAAAGTTGGTGACTGAATGTTGGAAATGAAAGAAAAATGAGTGCCTGACAGTTAGTTTGGTAGAGTGAGGAATGGTGGTGCCACTGCCAGAGTTATGGGAACATGTTTCGGTTGAAGGTCCGAATTCATTTTTGGATTTCTCAAACTTGAGGTGATTAGGGGATTTTTCAGTGGAAATGGTTATAGTGCAATGCTGATATGGGACTGGAACTCAGATTAATGGAAAGAAGATGAGGCTGAGATCAACAGAGAGGTAAGCTTTGGAGCCATGACATTAAAAAAAAAAGTTCTCAGTGCGGGGGTATAGAGGAAGAAGAAGTCCAAGGCTGCCCTATGTCTAAGAGGTGTGTCTAGTAGTGATACAGAAGAGCAAACCCAGGGAAAGCAAGAAAAGTAAGGTTGATAAGTATCTGGAGAGCCAGGTTAGTGCCAGGCAGAAGAAGCCAAGGGAAGACATTTTCCCTCAGCAAAGGCTTCTATGAGGTAATATCTGGAACAGAATACTGATGTCAATAGCAAAGTACAATGTTGTGGAAGCAACACAAATGAGCTTAGAATACTCTGGGTGGCCTGCGTAGAGCCTACATCTTTCATAGCTAGGCTAAAGTTCATTTAGCAAGACCCTCATAATGACTGATGGCAAGCGTTCGCTAACACTTCTGCAGGGGGCAGACTGGAAGGACAGACAGAGCACTTCTCTGAGATACGGGGACTTACCTAACTCATCCCAGAGTTGCCTGCATTTATCTGTCATGCTTGTTCCTTGCTGCCTCCAGAGTGTGAGTCGTGGGTCAGCCATAAACTGCTCAGTTATCAGCGTCAGCATCCTGGCTCCATTGGAATCCCTCATCCGCAGCATCTCTCGAACCTGACACATAAGGAGGGGCCAGGGGTTGGTGACTGCACATCATAAAAAAGCAGGAGGAGAAGGAAGGGGAGGAGAAGATGAAGTATCTAAGCATAACACACCCAAAGAGCCAAAAAGAAGGTTTCTTGTTCTATAAGCAAGTTCTCTGCATGTATCAAGAAAGCCTGCTGTGCACAATGAGATACCACTTCACATCCACTAGGATGGCTAGAATCAAAAAGTCAGATAACAACAGGTGTTGGCGAGGATATAGAGAAATCAGACCTCTGACACACTGTTGGTGGGAATGTAAAATGATGCAGCCACTTTAGAAATCAGTATAGTAGTTCCTCAAATGATTAAATGTAGAATTACATGACCTATCAGTTCCTATCGTAGAGAGAATGAAAACACTTGTCCACACAGAAACTTGTGTGAGAATGTTTATAAAAGCATTATACATAATAACCAAAAGGTGGAAATAATCCAAATATCCACTAACAGAGAATGGATAAACAAAAGTGGTCTAGTCATACAACGGAGTATTAGTCAACCATAAAAAGGAATTAAGTGGGACGCCTGGGTGGCTCAGTTGGTTAAGCGGCTGCCTTCGGCTCAGGTCATGATCCCAGGGTCCTGGGATCGAGTCCCACGTCGGGCTCCTTGCTCTGCAGGGAGCCTGCTTCTCCCTCTACCACTCTGTCTGCCTGTGCTCTCTCTCTCTCTCTTCGACAAATAAATAAATAAAAATCTTAAAAAAAAAAAAAGGAATTAAGTACGGATACATGCACAACATGGGTGATCCTTGAAAATACTAGTTAAATGAAAGAAGACAGTCACATAAGATTATATACTATATTATTTTACTCCTAGGAAAGCCCAGAATAGGGAAATCTATAGAGACAGAAAGTAGATTAGTGATTGCTTAGGGCTGGAGGAGGGGGAGTGAGGAATAAGGGAAGTGACAGGTAAAGGGTATGGGGTTTCTTTTTAGGGTGATGAAAATGGTCTAAAATTGACTATGGTGACGGGTACACATATCTGTGAAAAATTAAAAACCACTGAAATGCACACTTTAAATGGGTAAATCATCTGTCACTAAAGGCGTTAAGAAAAAAAGAAAGAAAACCTGCTGTGAGAGCCCAGAGTTCTAAAGTACTACATCTCTTCAAGGCTTCATCTGGCAGCCTTGGGTTCCAGGCAGAGGGATCGTATCTTCCTGACGAAAACCCCCAGCAATGTTAATTGATTTAGAATGGAGCAGAAGGAAGAGGACTACCAGAGAGAGGCAGTAAGGATCCCTGGATGCCACCTGCTCTGATCAGCCCTCCCATTAGTTTTCGAGGATTCGGTACAGATAGGTCAAGTGAGCTAGATCTAACGCATGAAGCCAGAAGTGTGGTGAGCCCAGTTTACTTAAAGAAAAAAAAATACCCTTCATATCTTACCTTGGCAAACATTGAATTGAGTTGCTTCCCAGAGCCATAGTAACCACCCTGGGAGAGGAAGAGTTTCACTTGTTCTTTGACCTGTTCCTCATCCAAATGCCAGCAGTTCTCATCATCGATGCTGGCCCCAGCTGTGGGGTCAGGGGCACCTGTGAGGGATGGCAATGGTGAAATGAGTCCCCCGAATTCATATGCTACACATTTGGCAGAAGGGGTACTTTGTGAGTATATTAAAAAACGGATGGCTTATTCTGCCATATTTGGGGGCTTTGTCAACTGTGTGGTCCTAAATAAATGTAAGAGGGCTAATGCTAGTTTCATATTCACTTATGTCTCAGTCTTATCTCCTTCCAAGGTCTATAAATACCATTCCGGGGCGGGGGGAGAATCCCAGAAGGAAATGCACAAACACGAAAAAGTGATTTATTTTTTCCCTAGGAGGGTGACATTTATTTTTTTCCCTTCAATTTGCCTTCCTATGACATTCAAATAAACCTTAAAGTACAGGTTACAAAATTCTGTGTCATTATGCAATTGTAGCTTCTCAGCAGAGTCAACACTTCTCAATCTCTAGAAACTTGCCCCTTAAGGCAAAGTCAGAGTTGCATGCAAGGTGAAAAATTTTATAAACTTATACTCAAAATATCTTTCATATCTGGACTCACCGCACCACCTTCAAACAGTTTTGGTTATTTACACACCTCTCTCCCCTCATGCCCTGTTAGCTGCTTGCTCACAGCTGAATCAGCCACAGCACTGTGCTGGTAATGTGACAGGCACCTAGGGAATATTTATGGAATGAAAACTGAATCTTCTCTCACTTTCTCAGAGTCCTGTGTTAAGTTTTTAGAAACCTGCCTCCAAGTGTTAAAAGGCTATAAATCAAACGCTCTCCAGGTGTGGCCATGCAATAGATTAGAAATTCATGTCATGAAACCATAAGAGACTCTTAATCTCAGGAAACAAACTGAAGGTTTCTGGTGGGGGATAAGGATGGGGTGGCTGGGTGATGGACATTGGGGAGGGTATATGCTATGGTGAGTGCTGTGAATTGTGTAAGAGTGATGATTCACAGACCTATACCCCTGAAGCATATAATATATGATATGTTAATAAAATAAATAAATATTCTCAGAAGGAGAAAAAAAATAAGAAATTCATGTCATGTTTCATCAGTCTACTTTTTCTCTTGTCTTCCTGTATCAAAGCCCTGATTAAATGAAATTCAGGTCTACCCAGAAAAGCTGCTCTTTGGCTAAGCTTTTGTAGTGCATCTATCTTTTTCTCCAAGAAATCAGGAGGGTTCACACATTCTGTTATTCTACAAGTACTGATTAATACATATGACTGTCAGGTTTATGCTTATCTACCATATACTACTTTTCTTCGAATGTATTGTTCTAGATAGTTCTGATTAGAAGTCTTCAGTGATGCACCATTTTTATTAAATTAAGTCCATATGCCTTAGCTTGGTAAGGTTCTCCAAGCTCAGGCCTTATCTTTTATTTATAGTCTTGTCTACCCTATATTTATGCTATGTTTCAGCTAAGAACTTAGTGTTCTCAGAAATCAACCACATTTCCTTATGACTTCACTTCTGCTTTTTCCTTTTTTTCCCTCCCTCTCCTGCAACCCATTCTTCGGCCAAACAAATGATGCTTCTTATTGTCAGTATTGCCTGGGCTCTAGAGTCAGGGCTGCAATGAGCAATGGAAACCACGAAATAAATATACAGAAAGGCCAACACTGGCATGCTTCATGCACTACTTAGTTCACTTGGCAGGAGAGGCTCTTTTTACCCCCTCACTAAATTAGCTATATAACCCATTGCCACCTGTCAAAAGTATGTCCATTTTATGCTCAAAATACATATAAAAGGAGTAATACTCTTATTTATTATTACTTTTCTTAAAGACCTGTTGCATTTTATTCTACATCAGAATTGTGCATTTCTCATATATTCCCCAAATTGAAGTTTTTAAAGAGTAAGTATTCAGTTTTGTACCTCACAGTGCCTGGCTTATTACAGCACTGAGTTAGCATTTATAGAATAAACAAATACATGTCTCACTGACCATCCAGATTTAAGCTCCAGGTGGGCAAATAATATATCCTATACTTCTTTTGTATCCTTAAAGGGGCAAAGCAGAACAAGTATACTCCTTATTCTTAAATATTGGTTTATAAGAGCCATATTTTTAGTGCTTCCTGTATACCAGAGTCTAAGAACTTTTTACATATATCCTCACTAGAACATACTCTCCTTGAGGGCATAACTGGTTTTATTTGCTGGTATATTCGCAACTTGTAGAATAATACTTGGCACACAGCAGGTGCTCAATGATTATTTGGTAAGTAAATTCTAATGAAATTTTATAACTCCAAAAGGTAGTATTATTATTCTAATTTTAAAATGAAAAAAACTAAAGCTTATACAGGTAAGTAATATAACATATATAATAATATGTAATATAAGTATAACATATATATGATATACATATACATACATATAACATATGTAATATAAGTAATATAACAAATATAATATGAGCCAGTATCTATATGCTGGCCTCTCTTCAAAGTCTGTTTTTTCACTACAACACTGAACTTTAGCCTCTAGCCTCAAAGGCCTGAGCATGGAGAGCCACAAGCTGGTTTCAGGCCCTGGAACATAAAGTTGGATGGTGTGTATGAAGATAGTTAAATCCTTTCTTGGCCTATTCCACTATATAGAATATAGGATTAGGCATTTTCCGCTTAGTGAAGATGATAGAGTTCTCACCAGTACAGTGATTCTCAAATGTTAATACATAGATTAATCATCTGGGATTTGTGTTAAAAATGCAGATTATAGTCTCACCTCTAATGATTCTAGTTTTCAGTAGTTCAATAAAGACAGAACAGACATAAAATGAGGTATATTAGGTATAAACCAAGGACTGGGCCTTTGAGTACCTTGTTGCCAAGGATGGGGATGAGGGAAGAACAGAAATGGTGCTCCAAAAACAAGCAGAGATGGTTTGAATACCAATTCTGACTCTTGGGTGGTTCGATTAGGATGTAAAAAAGCAGGAACAGGACCCAATCTCCCAGGGGAAATGGCCTTAATTAACTGGCTGGAAGTGGGAGTGACAACCCCCCATAAAAGTTCAAAGGGGTATGGAGAAAACTGGAGAATCTTTTGGGCCCAGGTGGTGGTAGTGGCAGTTTATATAAGGCACAGTTTATAAATACACAGTATACGAACCATAGAAAACTGCTGAGAAGGGTTTAGATAAGGCAAAGCCTTGGGAGTTACTAACATTAAAATTTCAACTAGAACTTTAGAAGGGTTCACTTATTTGATAGGCAAAAAAGGAAGGTAAACCATGTAAATGTTTGCTGATCTATAATGAATCCAGGAGATGAGAAAGAGGGCTGCCAAAATGGCTGGTTGCAGCAAAAAAAGGGGAGAGTCAATATTTGAGGCATCCAGGTAACACTACTATAAGGAGTTGGTGTGACTGTTGAAGGAATTAAAGTCATCTGGGAGAGCATGAATTGGCAAGAGGCCCCAAGGAGGATTTTCTAAGATATTTTTTCCAAGATATTTCATGTGATTTCCCCTTTGGAAAATTTTATGTACATTTTACATGAAAATGTAAGCAAAAGCCAGATGATACAGGTTTTATAGGCCGTATGAAATCTGGACTTTATCCATGACAAAATCTGTAGTTATAGAAAAGTTACTCTGGATAACTGTGTGGAGACCGGAATAGAAGGAAGCAATAACAGAAAAAGAAAGATAAATTAGACCTTTAGGTGGGAGATTATAGTAGTTTGATTTAGGGTGATTGTGGTATCAATAGAGAGAAGTAGAAAATGATGAAATATACTTTGCTCTGTTCTACAGAAATTTCCTTACCCTTATTTTCCATCACTTAGTTTTAAAAAAAATTGCCATTATATTTGTAATTTTCATTAATTCTTCCTGTTGTGTGAATTTGTTTTTACAGCATCCCGTTCTTATTTCATGGTTGCAATATCTTTTTCTAATCTAATGATAATGTTATTAATAATTTCTCAAGGTTTTCTTCTCTCTGGATAGTTTCTATTTCTCCCAAATTGCCTTTCTACATTTGTTAACTTTGGTCTGTATCGTCCACAATATTCAATGTTGTTGACCATTCCCTTGTTGAAACAACTCAGTTGTTCACTCAGTTCTATACCGACTTTGATAATTTCTAGCTATCTTTTTCTCACTTCTCATTCTACCTTGCTCATTCCTACAATGACTCCTGTTTTCATCACCTGTATATGCATGGCTGTATTCATTCAATAAACCCTTATTAATTTCCAGATACCATGCTGGGTGACAGAGACTCAGAAATTAGTAAAACATGGTTCCTGACCCTACTCCTCAATCACCTCACTTTTCTCAAGGTATCCAAACTCTCTTCATGGGTAAGCAGCAACTGAATCCCTGATAAGATGCTATACCAGAGAATCTCAGGGTATGGAGTAACCAAATCAAATCACAGAGCATTGGCGGGGTGGGGGGGGCGTGGGCGCAGTGCCTGGGTGGTTTAGTCTTTGGGTGTCTGCCTTCAGCTTGGGTTATGATCCCAGCATCCCTGGATGGAGCCCTGCATCAGGCTCCCTGCTCTGCGGGAAGCCTGCTTCTCCCTCTCCCACTCCCCCTGCTTGTGTACCGTCTCTCGCTGTCTCTCTGGCAAATAAATAAATAAAATCTTAAACAAAACAAGACAAAACAAAAAAAACCAAAAACAAATCACAGAGCATTGAGCAGTGATAGAGGTAGAAAAACAGTCTACCAAAGGGGACAAGGCAAAATCTAGGTTCTACTTTCTAGGAGAAAAACACAGAAGAGAAATAAAGGGGTTTCAAGGAAGTGAAGAGCCCAGCAATGCCTGGATCCATTCTTGGGATTAAAAGCAGGCAGCTACCAGTTTTAGAAATCTTATTTCTGCTTTTTAAGTCTGTTTTGGTGAGGAAGAGGGTTTGGGAAAGGGAATAAGGAAGATGGTTTAAGTGTTTAAAGATTTAGCAGGGAAAAGAAACATGACTGTGCTAATAACTCCAAAATTCTGACTTTTGTCCTCAGTTCCAGATCCATATCCAACTATCCATCACAAATCTTTTCCTAAATGTTCTATAAGCCCCTCTAATTTATCATCTTCCCAAATTTATTCCTCCTCCTATGTTCCCTTAGTGAACAGCAACATTATCATCAAATTCATCAATACCATCCTAGCTAAACATTCTAGAATTCAGTTTTCTCCCATCTTTCTATTCTTTTCTTTACACTTGACACAACCTATACACCTGAATGCTGACCGGTCCATGTTACCTCTAAGATATCTTCATTCTCTGTCCCCCTTTTTTCAGTATCATTGCTGATTATCAACATTGCTTATTAGAAACAGATTAGGAAAGGCCTTGTGGAATACTAGAAAGGTAATTTTAGTATGGAATAAACACAAGTATGGAAGTAGGAGTTCCTAGGGAAGGTTAAGAATCATATCTCAAGGTCAATGTGGCAATGTAAGCCCAATTTCAGACAAATACATAATAGGATACTGAGAGGGTCAAAGAAAGATAAAAATTGCTTTAGCCCAGTGGTAATGAGGGAAGAGGGTTGTTTTGGTGACAGCAGTGGTATAAACAAGACAGGTGTAATACACCTCCTTAACCGAGGTGGTCATTAAAAGAAAAAAGGCAAGAGAGTTTGGAAATAAGCAATGAGAAAGAGCTAATGGGAATAAAGCATAAGAGATCATAACCTAGTTATCGGGTTACAGAGCAGTACTTCCCTTTAGTGCTATAGACGTTGCGATGAGGCAGAACTCAGGTCTCTTAAGAGCTCTGGACTTAAGGAGGCCACAGAAGTAGAACAGCCTCCCTGTGTGGGATAAGAGATAGGTGAAGCTACTCTTTATAAATAGAGAGAGCTCAGTTACTACATATACACCACAACTTTCTGTATAAAGCAATAGATAATTATTTCTGCTAGGTAGCAAGAGTTCCTAGAAGCTCGTCTGAGTATCTTTGTTTCTGAGGAGTGCTGAGGTTGTGTGTAGGACTTGATTAGTTCTATTGGACAAATAGGAAAGGCAGACCTTCTGGCACACAGACTACAGTATTATACAGGCCATCCACCTGGTCTCCTTGCCTCTTTTATGCTGGCACCACAATTATCTTCTAAAAATAAAGAAGTACTATAAAGAAGCATAAAAACCTTGAGTTCTGAAGTCGGGTGAGCCTGGGTTATAAATAATTTCCTATTTTATGAAATGGAAATGGTTAAAACACCTATTTCACAGACTAGTTTTGAAAGCTAAATGAATTGACGTATATAGAGTCCCTTGGGTGGTGCCTGGAACATAGTAAGGATCTAACAAAATGCCTTCTCAAAATTCTTTCTTATGATAAAGTCCTTACAATCTGACTTTGTTAGCATCTGTTTCAACTTAGCTATGTTTTCTACTAGATTTTAAGCTACTTGAAGGCAGGAACCATGTCTGTTTTATGCCTTCAATAATCAGCACTATTTCTTGCACACAGCAGGTATTCAATATATAATCAAAGAAAAAGTGAACATAGTATCTTTCTCCATCCATGCACCCTCCCATTATATATAGCTCATAAGCACAATGCTAATAGATGCTCTTTAGAATGACCCTGATGTTACGTGGGATCCTAAAATATTAAGGAAATTCTCATATCCATCTAATTTCACCGAATGACACAAACTATTTCAGGCGTTCGCGCACTCCTAAATATTCCAGGCTCCTGGGCACAGGGATTATATAGACAAATAAAGTCCATAAACTAGATCAATATATAACTCTAACATTCTCTGTCCTTTTTGCCCAAACCTTTATAAGGTAGACAATTGGACTGCTTTAAGAAACTAAGTTGTTTAGATAGAATGAACTCATTAAGGTATAAGCGATTACAACTGCAAAAATATACCCTCCCCAATTTGAACCTCCAAATATGCAATGAAGCAACAAAGTAGGCTTTTGTAAAAATCTGTATAATTACCATGCACTTGGTTGATTTCGGAGTTGGAGGATAGAATCTCATCTGCCAGTTTCTGTGCAGTAGGAAGAACTTCAGTGTGGTGGGCCGTGATTAAATATTGAATAAACTTTTGTAGCTGGTCCCTATTCATCTGGAAAAGGGTTTCTGAGATAGGAAGACGCAATTTGACTTGGTCTGGTTTACGGATCCTGTAGAGTGAGAGTGCTACCACATGAGCACAGTAGAATATGTCTTTATTCCCACAGCCACATGTCACTGAAGTGATTTTGCATCGATCAAAACTGATCGCAACTTTGTAAGTCACTGCTGGTTCAGAAGGAGTAGCTGCCTCAGTTACTGTGCCACTGAGATGGAAGCCTAAGGAAACAAAGAAAGTGTGTTTAGAGATTCTATAGTAAGAATCTTGAAGATTTTCATTTTGCATTTCAATTAATCAATTCAGAAACTTTTTGCTGACTATCTCCTATCTTTGTAGTAGGCTCTGCCATAATACAAAGGTCAATGAAACTCAGATATAGCTCATAAGGAACACAATATCTAGAAAAAAAGTCCTTACTCTGGAGTCCACAAACCTGAACTAATTATGAAAACTTTTGTTTCTACATGTGTACTTTTGCTGGGGATGGAGATGGTTCAAAGCTTTCATTATAATCTCAAAAGGTTAACAAAAAATCCCAAATAAGTTAAGAAACTCAGGTAGATTTTAAGCTCTTTGGGGGCAAAGACAAGTCTACATATAACATCAGTACAATCTAGATTAAGATGAGTGCTATAAATGCAAGAGAAACCAAAAGAATGCCATGAAAAGGACAGGAGTAAGAACAAGGAGACTATGACAACATTTATTCCTCAAAACACCCAATTCCAAAATGGTGGCCATGTGGAACACATAAAAGGCAAGAAACCTCATAAAATATGGAAAGAACAACTTGCTGTAGTGAGATTAGCAGTGTTATACCTCTACTTACTAGCACATAGCACTGATAATTTTGAAATGTAAGGAGAATAATTCAGTCATTCAAACCAAAGTTTAATGAGACCTTAAATATCACAATGCTACACCGAGGAATATTATTAAAAGAAACAGGAGAAGAATATCAAATATCTGTAAGGCACCTATCATGTAGCAGGATTGTAATTGGTGCTTTTAAAACTTATCACAACATGATGAAGTTGGTATTATTTCCCTTGTTTTCTTTTTTTTTTTTAATTAACATACAATGTATAATTTGTTCCAGGGGTACAGGTCTGTGATTCATCAGTCTTACACAATTCATAGCACTCACCATAGCATGTACCCTCCCCAATGTCCATCACCCAGTCACCCCATCCCTCCCAACCCCCTCCCCTCCAGCAACCCTCCATTTGTTTCCTGAGATTAAGAGTCTCTTATGGTTTGTCTCCCTCTCTGGTTTCATCTTGTTTCATTTTTCAGTCCCTTCCCCTATGATCCTTTGTCTTGTTTCTCAAATTCCTCATATCAGTGAGATTACAATTGTCTTTCTCTGACTGACTTTTCAAATTTTTATTTAAATTCTATTTAGTTAACATACAGTGCAATATAGGTTTCAGGTGTAGAATTTATAAACAACGCCCAGTGCTCATCATAACAAGTGCCCTCCTTAATACCCATCATCCATCTAGCCCATTGCCCACCTACCTCCCCCCATCAACCCTTGCTTTGTTCTCTATCATTAAAAGTCTCTTATGGTTTGTTTCCTTCTCCTTCTATCTTTTTTTCCTCCCCTTCCCATATGCTCATCTGTTTTATTTCTTAAATTCCACATATGAATGAAATCATATGGTATTTGTCTTTCTCTAACTGACTTATTTCGCTTAGCATTATACACTCTAGCTCCATCCATGCAGCTACAAATGAGAAGATTTCATTCTTTCTGATAGCTGAGTAATATACATATATATATATATATATATATATATATATATGTATACATATATATATAACATCTTCCTTATCCATTCTTCAGCCAATGGACATCTGGACTTTTTACACAGTTTGGCTATTGTTGATAATGCTGCAATAAACATTGGGGTTCATGTACCACTTTGAATCTGTATTTACGTATCCTTTGGATAAATACCTAGTAGTGCACAATTGCTGAGCTATAGGGTAGTTTTCCCTTTAACTTTTTGAGGAAACTCTATACTGTTTTCCAGAGTGGCTGCACCAGTTTGCATTTCCACCAACAGTGCAAGAGGATTCTCTTTTCTCCCCAACCTCACCAACACCTGTTATTTCTGGCATTAATTTGAACCATTCTGACTGGCATGAGGTGGTATCTTATCATGGTTTTCATTTGTATCTCCCTGATAATGAGTGATGTTGGACGTTTTTTCATGTGTCTGTTAGCCATCTGTTCGTCATCTTTGGGAAAATGTCTATTCCTATCTTTCACCCATTTCTTGATTAGATTATTTGTTCTTTGGGTGTTGAGTTTTGATAAGTTCTTTATAGATTTTGGATACTAACCCTTTATCATATACATCATTTGCAAATATCTTCTCCCATTCTGTAGGCTGCCTAAGTTTTTGTTGATTGCTTTCTTTGCTGTGCAGAAGCTTTCAATCTTGAGGAAATACCAATAGTTCATATTTGCTTTTGTTCCCCTTGCCTCCAAAGATGTGTCAAGTAAGAAATTGGTATGGCTGTGGTAGAAGAGGTTGCTGCCTATGTTCTCCTCTAGGATTATGATGGTTTCCTGTCTCCCATTTGGGTCTTTCATCCATTTTGAACTTATTTCTGTGTATGGTGTAGGAAAGTAGTCCAGTTTCATTCTACATATTGCTGTTCTGTTTTCCCAACACAATTTGAAGAAACTGTTTTTTTTTTCCATTGAATATTCTTTCCTACTTTGTTGAAGATTAGTTACCATATAGTTGTGGGCCCATTTCTGGATTTCTTTTCTGTTCCATTGATTTATGTGTCTGTTTTTGTGTGAGCACCACACTGTGATGATGACTACAGCTTTGTAATATCACTTGAAGTCTTAAATCACAATGCTTCCAGATTTGCTTTTCTTTTTCAGGACTGTTTAGTTATTCAGGGTCTTTTGTGGTTCTATACAAGTTTTAGGACTGTTTGTTCTAGTTCTGTGTAAAATGCTGGTAGTATTTTGATAGGGATTGCATTAAATGTGTGATTGCTTTGGGCGGTATAGACATTTTAACATTTGTTCTAATCCATGAGCATGGAATGTCCTTCTATTTCTTTGTGTCATCTTCACTTTCTTTCATAAGTGCTCTACAGTTTTCAGAGTACAGGTCTTTCACCTCTTATGTTTGTTCCTTGGTATCTTATTATTTTTGGTGCAATTGTAAATGGGATTATTTTTTTAGTTTCTCTTTCTGCTGCTTCCTTATTGGTGTACACAAATGCAACAGATTTCTGTACACTGATCTGGTATCCTGCAACTCTACTGAATCTGTTTATCAGTTCCAGAAGTTTTGGCTGTGGTCGGGGGCGAGTCTTCCAGATTTCCTGTGTAGAAGAGTATCATGTCATCTGCAAATGGTGAATATTTCACCTCCCCCTTACTGATTTGGATGCCTCTTATTTCTTTTTATTGTCTGATGGCTATGGCTAGGACTTCCAGTATGATGTTGAATAGAAATGGTGAGAGTGAACATCCCTGTCTTGTTCCTGACCTTAGAGGAAAGGCTCTGTTTTCTCCACTGAGGGTGACATTAGCTATGGGTTTTCCATATAGTGAGCTATTTATTATGTTGAGGTATGTTCCCTCTAAACTTACTCTGTTGAGGGCATCATCATGAATGGATATTGTACTCTGTCATATTCTTTTTCTCCATCTACTGAATGGATGACATGGTTTCTATCCTTTCTCTTGTTGATGTGATGTATCACATTGATTGATTTGTGAATACTGAACCACCTTTGCAACCCTGGAGGAAATCCCACTGGATTGTGGGGAATGATGTTTTTAATGCATTGTTGGATTTGGTTTGCTAGTATTTTGTTGAGGATTTTTGCATCTATGTTCATCAAGGATATTGCCCTGTAGTTCTTTTCCTGTAGTGTCTTTTTTTTTTTTTAAGATTTTATTTATTTATTTATTTATTTGACACAGAGGGAGAGAGAGTGAGAGATATCACAGGTAGGCATAGAAGCAGGCAGAGAGAGAGGGGGAAGCAGGCTCCCTGTTGAGCAGAGAGCCCAATGTGGGGCTCAATTCCAGGACCCTGAGATCATGACCTCAGCTAAAGGCAGAGACTTAACCCACTGAGCCCAACATAGGCATCCCCCCGTCTCAAGGTGTCTTTTTTTTTTTTTTTTTTAATTTGACAGAGAGAGATCACAAGTAGGCAGGGAGGCAGGCAGAGAGAGAGAGAGGAGGAAGCAGGCTCCCTGCCAAGCAGAGAGCCTAGTGTGGGGCTCAATCCCAAGACCCTGAGATCATGACCTGAGCTGAAGGCAGAGGCTTAACCCAGGCGCCCCCTCAAGGTGTCTTTAACAGGTTTTGATACCAGGATAATGCTGGCTTCATAGAATAAACTTGGAAGTTTTCCTTCCTTTTCTATTTTTTTGAATAGTTTGAGAAGAAAAGACATTAGCTCTTCTTTAAAATTTTTTTTGTTGTTCTTTAAAAAGATTTTGTTTATTTTGAGAAAGAGAGAGAAAAAGAGAGTGCGCTCATGAGTGAGGGGGAGGGGCAGAGGGAGAAGCAGACTTCCCACTGAGGAGGAAGCCTGATGTGGGGCTTGATCCTAGGACCCTGGGATCATGAACTGAGCTGAATGAAGGCAGAGGCTTAACCAACTGAGCTTCAATTTCTTTGCTTGTATTCAGCCTGTTCAAATTTTCTATTTCTTCCTGTTTCACTTTCATTAGATTATATGTTTCTGGAATTTATCATTTCTTCTAGGTTGTCCTATTTGTTGGCATGTATTTTTTCATAATACTCTCTTACAATTTTATTTCCATGGTGTTTGTTGTTATTTCTCCTCTCTCATTTCTGCTCTTATTTATTTGGGCCCTTTCTCTTTTTATCTTACGTCTGGCTAGAGGTTTGTCAATTTTATTTTATTTTATTAAAAGATTTTATTTATTTATTTGACAGACAAAGATCACAAGTAGGCAGAGAGGCAGGCGGGGGGGGTGGGGAAGCAGACTCCCTACTGAGTGGAGAGCCAGATTCGGGGCTCGATCCCAGGACCCTGGGATCATGACCTGAGCTGCAGGCAGAGGCTTAACCCACTGAGCCACCCAGGCACCACAAGGTTTGTCAATTTTATTGATTTCTTCCAAAGAACCAGCTCCTGGTTTCATTGATCTACTCTATCACTTTTTAGTTTCTATATTACTTATTTCTGCTCTAATCTTTACTATTTCCTTTCTTCAAGTGAAACCTTCTAAGTTTCATTTGTTACTCTCTTTTTAGCTCCTTTTGATGCAAGGCTAGGTTCTTTATTTGAGGTTTTTCTTGCTCCTTGAGGTAGGCCTGTATTGCTATAAACTTCCCTCTGAGAACCGCTTTTGCTGCGTCCCAAAGGTTTTGAACTGTTGTGTTTTCATTTTCATTTGTTTCCATGTACTTTTTAATTTCTTCTTTTACTTCCTGGTTGACCTATTCATTGTTCAGCAGCATGTTACTTGTGGTCTTTCCAAATTTTTGCTTGTGGTTGACTTGTAGTTTCATAACACTGTGGTGAGAAAAGATGCATGGTATGACTTTGATCCTTTTGAATTTGCTGAAGCTAGTTTTGTGGCCTAAAAGGTGATCTATTGTGGAGGAAGTTCCAGGTGTACTTGAAAAGAATGTGTATTCTGTTGTTTGGGGCTGGAATGTTCTGCGTATTCTGTTAAATCCATCTGGTTCACGGTGTCATTCAAAGTCATTGTCTCCATGTTGATTTTCTGTTTAAATGATCTGTCCATTGGTGTAAATAGGGTGTTAAAGTCTGCCACTGGTATGGTATTATTATCGATTAGCTCCTTTATGTTTGTTCTTAACTGTTTTGGGTATTTGCGTGCTCCCATGTGGGGCCCTTAACTATTTACGACTGTTATATATTCTTGTTGGATTGTCCCCTTTATTATGATAGTGTCCTTCTTGACTCTTGTTACAGTCTCTGTTTTAAAGTCTATTTTGTCCAATAGAAGTATTGCCACTCTGGCTTTCTTTTGACATCCATTTGCATGACAGATGTTTCTCCACTCCTCACTCTCAATCTGCAGCTGTTTTTAGGTCTAAAATGAGCCTCTTATAGGCAGTGTATAGATGGGTCTTGTTTTTTGTTGTTGTTGCTGTTTTCATTCATTCTGTCACCATATATCTTTTGATTGGAGCATTCAGTCCATTTACACTCAGAGTAATTACTGATTGGGGTGCCTGGGTGGCTCAGTAGGTTAAGTATCTGACTCTTGATCTCAGCTCAGATCTTGATCTTGGGGTATGAGTTCGGGTCCTCCATTAGGCTCCATGCAATTTTGTTATTTGTTTTTTTGTTGTTGTTCTGAAGATTTTCTCTGATCCTTTCTTGTCTTTCTCTCCTTCATGGTTTGGTTTTCTTCAGTGACATATTTGAATTTCTTTCTCTTTATTCTTTCCATATTTTTTTTTTTAAAGATTTTATTTATTTATTTGACAGAGAAAGATCACAAGTAGGCAGAGAGGCAGGCAGAGAGAAAGGGGGAAGCAGGTTCCCTGCTGAGCAGAGAGCCCGATGTGGGGCTCAATCCCAGCACCCCGGGATCATGACCTGAGCCGAAAGCAGAGACTTTAACACACTGAGCCACCCAGGCACCCCGCTTTCCATATTTCTTAGTGGTTTTTGATAAATGGTTACCATACTGTTTGTATGTAACCTCTTTTGCATATAGCAGTCTATACTAAATTGATGGTCATTTAAGTTTGAACCCATTCTTTACTCCTCTCCTCCCCACATTTTAGGTATATACTTCCTTTTCTTTTGTGAATTCTTTGACTGATTCTTTTTACAGAAATATTCACTTTTTACTTCTTTTGTGTTTCCTACTTTAATACTATTATTTGTGGTCTTTCCTTTCCACTCAAAGAGTTCCCTTTAATATTTCTTGCAGGGGTGGTTTAGAGGTCATGAACTCCTTTAGTTTTTGTCTGGGAAACTCTTTATGTCTCCTTGCATTCTGAATGACAGCCTTGCTGGATTGGGTATTCTTGGCTGCAAGTTCTTCCCATTCAGCACTTTGAATACATTATGCCACTCCTTTCTGGTTTGGAAAGTTTTTTTGCTAAAAAATCTACTGCTAGCTTTATGGGGTTTCTTTGTATGTAAAAGTCTTCTTTTATCTTGCTGCTATTTATTTATTTATTATTTTTAAATATTTTATTTATTTTAGAGAGAGAGTGCAAACAAGGAGCATGGTAGGGGTGGGGAGGAGCAGAGGGAGACGGACAAACACACTTCATGCTGAGCACGGAGTCTGACATGGGGCTTGATCCCATGACCCTGAGATCATGACTTAGATGAAATCAAGAGTAAGATGTTTAACTGACTGAGCTACCCAGGTCCCCCTATCTTGCTACTTTTTAATATTTTTTATCATTATATTTTGCCAGTTTAATTATAATATGTCTTGGTGTAGATCTACTTTTGTTGATTTTGATGAGAGTTCTCTGTGCTTCCTGTATCTGAATATCTGTTTCCTTCCCCATGTTAGGAAAGTTCAGCTCTTATTTCTTCAAATAAATTTTAGATTTATTTTAAATCTAATTTATTTAATTTAAATTTCAGTCTTCTAGATCATTAATTCATTCCTCTACTTCTTCCAGCCTCCTGTTTATGCCATTAAGTGTGTTTCTCTCTGCTATGTTATTCCTTATCTCTATGTTAAGGTTTTCACTGATGTCTTCCACTCTTTTCTCAAGTTTAATGAGTATCTTTATGATCATTATTATAAATTCTCTATCAGGAATGTTACTTTTATCTTTTTTCCTTAGACCACTGTCCTTGTCTTGTTCTTTCACTTAGAATAAATTTCTCTGTCTTTTCATTTTGTCTAAATCTCTGTGCCTGTTTCTATGTGTTAGGAAAGTCAGCTAGGTCTCCTGTTCTTGAAGGTAATGGCTGTACACAGAAGAGGCCCTGCAGAACCCTGCCAAGTAGCATCTCCTATTCCCAGGACCTGACTCTTCTGGGAGTGTTTCCAAGACAGACTTCACTTTAGAACTAAGGAAAAGAATTGCAGAGTTGAAAAGCAGCTATTTTCTAATCTACATCCATAGGATATAGACAGCAGGGTTATACAGAAGAGCATATATTATACTGGGATTAGGCAATCAGGATCTGTTATTAACTATGTAGTCTTAGGAGATTCACTTCAGAACTCTGAGCTTCAGGTTTCTCCCCAGTAAAATGGGGATAATAATACTTGCCCTTCTTTCAAAAGTGGTTTATAAAACTGTAGAATGTCCTATAAATTTGTTATTCATGCTTTTATGCAATTTTTAAAATAAGTTTCCATGTCAAGGGCATCAGAGAGAACTTCTCCAATGGCCAAGTTTAAGAGTGGTTGAAAACCAGGTGCTAATGGGATGCCTGGGTGGCTCAGCTGATTAAGAGTCTGCCTTTGGCTCAGGTCATGATCTTAGGGTCATGGGATCAAGTCCCACATTGGGCTCCCTGCTCAGTAGGGAGGCTACTTCTGCCTCTGTCTGTTGTTCTCTTTGCTTGTGCTCACTCTCTTGCTCTCCTGACAAATAAATAAATAAAAATCTTAAAAAAAAAAAAAAAAGAAAGAAAGAAAAAAAATTTTAAAAACAGGCGTTAAGAAAGTACACTCTTAATTTCACTTAGGCAACTCAGAAGCATTTAGAACAATCGTGAGAAATGACTTAAGTCCTAATGAAAAGAGACCCCACGGAAGGGTAACTTTAAAATTTCAAATATGAGGGGCGCCTGGGTGGCTCAGTGGGTTGGGGCCTCTGCCTTCGGCTCAGGTCATGATCCCAGGGTCCTGGGATCGAGCCCCACATCGGGCTCTCTGTTCCACAGGAAGCCTGCTTCCTCCTCTCTCTCTCTGCCTGCCTCTCTGCCTACTTGTGATCTCTATCTGTCAAATAAAATAAATAAAATCTTTAAAAAAAAATTTCAAATATGATAGTAATGTCAATGTAGGAAGAGCTTAGGTTCTCAATCTGGAAGCTGAATATAAACATTTTTACTTCATCAGTTGAATGCTTTGGGATACCTGGCCTACAGCACAGTCTCTGAACCCAAATCTCTAATTCCTTTCTTGCATGAAAATGAATAAGAATATTGGTGAGATTTGGGGCAGAAGCAATGAGTATCTTATTAAGATGTAAGCCCTAGTAGGGCAGTGCTTTATCTGTGTGTGTTTATCACTATAAAAACCATAATCAGTCTGGCTATACGAACAAGAGATTGGACCTCAGCTTCCAGGTTTTTAAAATGAGAGGCTGGTCTAAAAGACCTCCAAAGTTCATTCTAGCAAGAATATTAATTGACTATATGTGACTATCACTGAATTTATTATTCTTTTTCTTAAACCAGGTTACTTTTGGGATTTAAAGAATGTGTAGTAATAGATAACCTTTATGAGTGCCTCCCATGTGTTGGGCTCTGTTCTAAGTGCTTTATATGCCATTAGCTTATTACATTTTCACAGTTCTTATGAATCTGATATAGGTGTGATCTAAGTTTTATGTATCAATTTGATTAGGCTATAGGACCCCATCATTCAAACACTAATCTAGATGTTGCTGCAGAGGTAGTTTATAGATGTGGTTAACATATACAGTCAGCTGGCTTTAACTAAAGGAAATTATCCTCGATAATGTGGGTAGATCTCATCCAATCAGTTAAAAGGCCTTATGAGCAAAACTAAGGTTTCTCTTAGAAAGAAGAAATTCTGCCTCAAAACTGCAGAATCAGATCCTGCCCAAGAATTTCCAGCCTGCTGGCCTGCCCTACAGATTTCAGACTTGCCAGCTCCCATAACTGCGTAGACCCATACCTTGAAAGAAATCATACATACACACAGATACATATAAACATTATGGGTGTGTATATACATATATCCTACTGATTCTGTTCTGGAAAACCCTGATTACTATTACTATCCCCATTTTATGTATGAGGAAAGAAGCACAGAAAGGTTAAATAACTTGCTCAAGTTCATTCTGTTAGTAAGTGGCAAAGCCAAGATTTACACCCAGGCAGTCTGGCTCAAAAACCCTTACTCAGGTTATCAAAATTCTAAAATTTCAGGGCACCTGGGTGGCTCAGTGGATTAAAGCCTCTACCCTCGGCTCAGGTCATGATCCCGGGGTCCTGGGATCTAGCCCTGCATCGGGCTCTCTGCTCCACGGGGAGCCTGCTTCCTCCTCACTCTGTGCCTGCCTCTGATCTCTGTCAAAAAAAAAAAAAAAAAAAAAATCTTAAAAAAAATTCTAAAATTTCAGTTTTTATAGCACTAGTAATGGTTTGAACCCTCTTTGTTAATCTGGAATTAGAGACAAATGTTGACAATCAATTTAGATTCCACAGTAGGTCAGGTTGAACAACTGAGAAACTTTCTACAAAATATTTTTTTAAAGCTAGTCAAGCATGACTCTCTAGAGGCTTTAGTTAAGACCCATGATGCTCTCGAGAACATGTTTATTTGAACTTGGTAAATCTTTTGTTTCCACTGGCATAGTTCATGCTCCAGGCCTAGGCCCATCTGAAAGGCAGAAGTCTGTCAGTGGCTCTGTGGAAGTTTCCTGGCTGTGAGTTCCTTTTTCTTTTCATGTATTTAAGAATGTAAACTGAAAGCCAGTTTCACATATTTGTTCTTCTTGCCTTATTGTAATATAGTAATATTTTTAAACATTTAATTACTCCTGAGAATAAAACTACGTAGAATAGGTTCAATATAGTGTTTCTTTCACCTTGCAAACCAAACTGCCATAAACATGTCCATCAGTTTGTTGATATGAGCAAACATGTAGAAGCCTCAAAATTTCTACTGAATCCAACACGTATTTACGGAAGAGCCACTGTATGCTGAGTTTTTACTTTTTAACTCTTTTATTCAGACATTTTCAAACAAATAAGTAGAGAGAGCTTAGTATAATGAGACCCCATGTTTCCTTCACTTAGCTTCAATAATTTTCAAGAGATATACACTGGTTAATCTTTACCCTTTCCCAACTCCTTCTCTAGCCTCTCCAATAGATTATTTTGAAGTAAATCCCAGAAATATAATTTCATTGCTGTATACCTCTGTATACCTGTCTAAAGAATTTAAAATTAATAATAATTCCTCAAAATCAAAAACCCAGTGTTCAGATTGCCATTAGTAACATTTTAAAAAGCCCGAAAACAACAAACAAACAAAAACAGGAGGTTTGTTCAAATCAGGATACAAAGTCCAGTCATTACATTTGGTTGATTTGTCTCTTAAGCTACAAGTTCCTCTCCTGCCTCCACCCCCTATTATTTACTAAAAAATAGTAAGGTAGCTCTAAAGGCACTTGACCAGATTCAGGTTTTTTGGTAAAATTACTTCACAGGTTGTATTGCATATTTTCTAATACATCACATCAGGAGATACATAATGCCTAATGGTTTTTCTTTTTGTGCTTTTAGGATTGAACAGTGTGTTCAAGTGTTGTGAGCCTGATTCATCCATTTTAATTTTTTTATAAACATATAATGTATTTTTATCTCCAGGGGTACAGGTCTGTGAATCGCCAGGTTTACATACTTCACAGCACTCACAATTGATTCATTCATTTTAAAGTTCCCTATAAACTTTCTACCTAAAATAGTTCTATAGTTGTTGATGATCACTGCCTCAATCAATTATTTCATTTAGAATGGCTCTATTTTTTTATTTCAATTTTGACTCTCTTACCTTCTTTGGCTCTTAACACCCTCATTTGTAAAATGAGGAAAGAAACGTGTAAAGTGCCCAATTCAGCATCTAGAACACGGTAGCCTTTTAACAAAAAAAGTGACAGAAATGACAAACACAAAAACTGCTTAGAATTCATGGGAAAAACAACTACTTTATAGAACATCATCTTTGTGATGATCCATCAATCACATTTTTCCTAAAATGCAAAAAGAAAATGCATATATTATGAAACCATCCAGCTTATCAATATTCAAATGTGCAAGAACTACTGGCTTTTAAAAACAGTCTCTTTTGTCAATTATAGGTCTTGAAATGATTAAGATAATGGATGGGCTGGTGGGAGAAGGCATAGGCAGACACACAGGAAAGCAATCAACGCATGTTTGCTTCACTAGTGGCTCCAGCAGGCCATAATGATCCAAGTCCCAGTATTTCCTTCCTTCATACAGCATATCTTTTTGATGCAAAGCCATCAGGGATGGTGGGTATGGTGGAGACCTAGCTTTTTGAAGGAAAGAGTCCATCAGGCAGGTGTTTCCCTGATGGCCCTATCACTTCATACAGGAGAAACAAAAACAAAAACAAGGAAACCTCAAGTGCTTTAACATAAGCAAGCCCTGAACATGTACCAAATACTTTTAAGGAATTCCTGTTTCGTTTTGCAAGCATTACATCCCTACCTCAACTCATCCCTAAATCATAAAGTGAGCTTTGCCTTGAGAAAAGAGATACTTCATTTCAACTTTCTGTTCTAGGCCTGAGATAGCCTCCACACATAGTCTTCACATTGTTCAGAAATTTAAAAATAAAATTGAATCACAGTCCCTTCTCCATTACATATCACAATGGCTCTGACATCTGTTTCCAGGAAAATCTCTGGCCTTCTATGAACACCTCCTATGAAGTAAGCCCCTACCAGCATGTTATCCTAATAGTATGCCATGTTTTCCTTGCCTCCAACATGCTCCAATTGCCACTGAGGAATAGGGCAAGACTCAAACCCTGTGCAGAAATGGCCTCATAGGCTCCTAACAACCAAATAATTTGCACGTGGTCCTTGCTAGAGCTTGCCATTCTTAAATGTGCAGCAAGAGCTCTGAGAACCTCATGATTCGCCAGGAATAACCCATGAATGGCTCATGGATTCAAAGAGTTCTTATTCTCCTGCCTTCTAAACTAAATAATGACCCAGAGGAAATGGAAATGTCTGAAATTGCTTACTTAGTAATATTCTTTTCCCAGAATCAAGGTGGGAGAATTCAGGGCATGGGCTGGACTCCAACTTGGACTAATCAGAAAGTACCAAAGATCAGTTTTACACTTGTGGAAAATATAAATAAAATTTTCCTTCCCCAAGAAAGAAAATCCCATGTTCTTCATGGCTTAGCTCAAATATCACCTTCATATGAAATTTTACCTGCTGCCCTTATCCTGATTCAGTCATATTAAATGAAGATGCTTTACATTTATGCTTATGGAGCTTATAATCTAGTTCACAAGAGAGAGATTTTACCCAGAATCAGATAATAAGAGAGACTCATTTCACAGATGAAGAACGGGCCCAGAAAAGTTACACAATTTGACCCTAATTCATTGAGTGATTATAGTCACGAAAACAGAAATTAAAATGACCATAAATTCACATTCTGAAACATCTTGGGCTTTAAAAACTATAAAAAATAAATTTGTAAAGGTCTCCTTTAAGTTAATATACTTCCTAAATACAGCCAAATTGCTTCTTTTGATCAAAAAAGAAAATAATTTTAATTTTTTTTTTGGCACTTACCATGTGCTAGACACTAAGACCTCTTATAAGCACTATTTCATTTAATTCTAACCACAATGTTATGTGTTTAGCACTATTATTATCTCCATTTTTTGGTAGGCAAAAGAACTGAGGCTTAGGGAAATTAATTAATTTGCCTAGGTTTAAACAACCAGTAAGTGGCAGAGTTAGGAACTGAACCTAG
Organism: Enhydra lutris kenyoni; assembly: GCF_002288905.1. Lineage (NCBI taxonomy): Eukaryota > Metazoa > Chordata > Mammalia > Carnivora > Mustelidae > Enhydra > Enhydra lutris. The sequence continues at coordinate 15,188,156 of NW_019154093.1, forward strand.
GTAGTCTGGCTTCTGAGTCTAAGCTCCTAAGAACCATATTTTATTTCTTTTAGAATGTTGCCCAAACATCAACCTCATTTTCCTAGTTCAGGAAAATCAGAGTATGTTTGGTATTGCCTCTTAATTTTTTTTTAACTAAGACACTGCAAAATCATCCTAATTCAATTTTCATCTTTTGTTTACATATAGTCAGCTACTATGATAATTATCAAACTGATAGAAAATGGAATTTTTTTAAAAAGATTTTATTTATTTATTTGTCAGAGAGAGAGAGGGAGAGAGAGCAAACACAGGCAGACAGAATGGCAGGCAGAGGCAGAGGGAGAAGCAGGCTTCCCGATGAGCAAGGAGCCCGATGTGGGACTCGATCCCAGGACGCTGGGATCATGACCTGAGCCGAAGGCAGCTGCTTAACCAACTGAGCCACCCAGGTGTCCCTAGAAAATGGAATTTGAGCAAAATTTTATAGAATAAATAAGAATTAATTAGATGAAAGGATGAGGAATGACAGAATAGTGGTAAAGAATACTCCAGGTGGCAAAAAAGCATATATGCAGAGGGCTGAGGCAGGAGGAAGAAAAAGGCTATGCTAAGGCTAGTGGTACTAAGGATGAGAGGAATATGGAATATTCAAAAAACAGAAGAGAAGACTAGCACCTTCTCACTTTCTCATCCGTAATTCTCCACTCAAATGATACCTATTTCAGGAAGTCTTTGCTGATCTCTGATCTCTTTGGAGAATTAAGTGTTTTTTCATTAGCTCTCATTTTTAAATCAGTGATATCACTTTTATAGCACTTGACATCAGTGTAATTAATAGATTGTATATTTGTCTTTTCTTTTTAGATTGTAAACTCCTTGAAAGCAGGGGTTATGTCTTTTTCATCTTTATATTTTCATCTCAGGCACACTAAGGGCACACACATGGCATACTACTAAGGCTTAGTAAGTGTTTGTTGATATGTGAATGAATAAATGAACACTAAATTGAATCCCTGATTTACATATCCATATCCATGATTAATAGAGAATTAAGCATGTTTATAAAATTATATTGATAAATTCATAAAATTTATAATTTATTACAATTATAATTTATTATATTATATATAATTTATTATAAAATTATATTTATAAACTTACAAATATATATAATATATCTATATACTATATATAATATGTTTTTATATAAAAATATATAATTTATTATAATTATAATTTATAAAATTATATTTGTAAATTTATAAAATTTATAAAAATCATAAAAAGCATGCTTATAATAAAGCACCAATATTATTTTCCATAATTCATATTTATACTCCAAATGGATAGCTTTTATGCTTCTGCCAATTCTTAACCCAAAATATAAAATATGAGCAGTTTTATTAGCTAAAAATTACTGGATACTTACGGTGTATCAGTGTTCTAATTACTTTCCATGTATTAACTAAATCCTCAAAACAACCCTAAAAGATAGGTTCATTTATTATCCTCTTTGCAGATGAGGAAACTGAGACTCAGACAAGGAAACTTGTCTAAGATCACACAGCCTCTAAGAGGTAGGGTTGGGATTTGAACACAGGTAGTCTGGCTTTAGAGCTTTTAACTACTATAATACATGTGCTTTTAACTACTATAATACATCAATATGACTATGCAGTTTAAATTATATATACAAAACTTTATAAAAGTTATCAGCAAGTACAATTCTACAAAGATACACTGATGACAAGTCAGTAAACTCTGATGTTTCCCTGTTTCCTGGGCAATTATTCAAGGCAACTAAAACTGACAAGTGGTCTGCAATGCTTTCACAGTTGGAATGAAGATGGACTCGTGAACTCATCTGTACAAGACAATGTTTCTGCACAGTGAGTGAATTATCTGCTGAGAATTCTAAAGGAAAACACTTCTCAGTACAGCCCTCTGACACCACTCAAAGTCTTTGTGTTTCTGAGTGCAAGAAAGGCTCTAGTAAAGCCTAGGCAATTAAAACCACTTTGCTCATTGCTCTTTTGATTCACAAGATCCATGAGCAGGTGCTAATACATGAAAATGAATGTAGTTTCAGCCAATGGCAGAGAAAAGGAGAGCTGTGGTTTATAAAAAGAATAAATTTTCTTATAGTCATTTTGAGTATGTATATATAAACTACGTAGCTCCTTTGAATGGCAGTACTTTCCTCTTGAATAAATGTGGTTTTGTTGAAACTGTATAGTGTAAATTAGACCTTCTTACTTAATTCCTGTCTCCTGGATGCCCATAACAATGTATCAGCAGCCACTCTTTCTCCTTTCTGTGATCTAACAAAACGGTAGCCACAAGAAGGCTTAAAACAGTGAAAGTGACATCCTCAAAATAACTACTTTCCTTTCCAGAAAGTCTTATTCAAAAGCTGGATAACTACTGCCAAACCAAGAGCACAGGGATGGCTTTGAGGACACATATTAGGATATAAGGAGCTCAGGAATCTCGGTACTTGAGTTCTAATTCCAGTATTCCTCAATTCTTCTTTGCCTCAGTTTCTTAATGATGCAAATGGACATAATAATACTTACATGCCTATCAGACTCATGTGAAAGTGATTTGTAAAGAACACATTTCCCAGAGATATCATTCAATAGCAATCCCAACTGGCCAGGGCCAGGGCCTACATAAGTTCACAAGAAGCAGATGGCACCCGCACACGGGGTGAGGGTGCGAGAGACTGCAAAGTGAGGAGCAGTATTGTTATTCAGGAATACAAATGATGACGCCCAGTTACTCTGAGAGCTACTTGGTTTGTTTGTATTAGAGAGGTCAGTCTAAGCTTCTTGGAGCAGCTGAGTAAGCTAGGGGGCCCTTCTTGTGGCCATCTGCTCCCCTCCCAGACTCCTCCCGCAAATCAAGAGGTTTTCCTTGTATTAACCTCTGAAGAGCAGCCACGGGCCCTTCTCAGCACCAGCTTCAGCAGGCAATGGCCTCTGCTCTCCATCTGTGCCAGCAACCAAAGTTAAAGAACAATGAGGCTTCCCAAACCCAAGTATTCATTCACTTACAGAGATAACTCTTCTGTTACCTATTTTCCAGTACTCTCTTACTTGGATCTCTATAAGGGGATTAGGTGTATATTTTAGATGACTGAGTTATCTTTCTTCTGTTATTTTAGAAACAATTTATGTAGAAAAAATAAAATGGCAAGAATCTGTCTGGAAAATTCACTTAAAAATCTAACATGAGGGGCGCCTGGGTGGCTCAGTGGGTTAAGCCGCTGCCTTCGGCTCAGGTCATGATCTCAGGGTCCTGGGATCGAGTCCCGCATCGGGCTCTCTGCTCAGCAGGGAGCCTGCTTCCCTCTCTCTCTCTCTCTCTCTCCCTGCCTCTCCGTCTACTTGTGATCTCTCTCTGTCAAAAAAAAAAAAAAAATATTAAAAAAAAAAAAAAAAAAAAAAAATCTAACATGAATAAAATATAATCAATTTAAAAATAGTAATTTCATTTCCCCCGAACCATTCTCTGGAGTTTAAGACATAGAGCACAAGTTGTCTTGTACATTGATGGATAACCAATCTATACAGAACTGCAGATCTGATGCCTGCTCCTCAGTTCAGAGATTTGAACACAGACTGGGAAAAAAAATACCACACTCATTAAGCAGTTGTCTGCAGAAACAATGTGCATACATACAAGGTACACATATTGCCAAAATGGACGTTACATCCTAACAACTACCACCTGGATTATTTACTAGAACAGACAAAAGGGCAACATGTAATTGTAGGGGCACCTGGGTGGCTTGTCATTAAGCGTCTGTCTTCGGCTCAGGTCAGCATCCCAGGGTCCTAGGATCGAGCCCCACACCAAGCTGCCTGCTCAATGGGGAGTCTGCTTCTCCCTCTCTCACTCCCCCTGCTTGTGTTCCTCTCTCACTGTCTCTCTCTCTCTGTCAAATAAATAAATAAAACCTTAAAAAAAAAAAACCCACGTAATTGTAAAATGACTTCAGAAAATACCCTATTCCAGTTAGTAGACTACATCAATGGGAGGAAATAAAAACTAAATAATAAACTGTTCTTCAAAGGAAAAGGACACATTGCTATTTTTGATCAACCATGGTATTGTGTGATCAAATGTTAATTTTTAAGAGTCCTCAAAATAGCGTTCATTTTAAAACATTAAAATATTACCCAGATAGGGGCGCCTGGGTGGTCCAGGGGTTTAAAGCCTCTGCCTTCGGCTCGGGTCATGATCCCAGGGTCCTGGGATCGAGCCCCACATCGGGCTCTCTGCTCAGCAGGGAGCCTGCTTCCCCCTCTCTCTCTGCCTGCCTCTCTACCTACTTGTGATCTCTGTCAAATAAATAAATAAAATCTTAAAAAAAAAAAATTACCCAGATAACCTTTTTCCTAGAAGAAAAAGATTTCCTGGCTACTTCTCCAAGACTGTGTATACTGACTCAAGTCAGCAGACTATATTGAAATTATACTTCAATGAGTTTATATATTAGTGTCTGTGTACCATGTTATTAGGATTCTGACTACAACTGTGGCTAGCTCTCTCATTCCAATATCTGAAGAACCCTCATTTAAAGCAAAGTCTAACCTCAAATGGGCTAAAGAAAAATGCTATATTTATGCTTCTGCATAAATATCAAATGAACTGTAATCAAATTCTTATAGCAATCAAAAGACTCATTTTCAGACGATCTTAATCCTCATCTTTTCTTAACACTATGACATTTTATTTCCAACATGGCCTTTTTAATATGGAGATAAATGCATATCCCACATAACATTCTTTATTTAAAGGTTTCATACACTAGTAAGAACGCCATTCCTAACATTTACAGCATTTTGGACAAGGCCTCATATTACCCTCTAGCTTTATTCTTTTGTTCCATCTTGTAACTTGACCTGTGTGGGGCAGCAAGAATGTCAAAACAAATTCAATTAGGACAATGCTTTTCATTTTGTTTAAAAACTGGAGCAAAACCATTTTTCCCACATTCTAGAGTAACCTGATTCCATACAAACACCAATCAAATAGAAGACATTCTCATTATGTCTTCAGTCAGGGTTCTTTTTTTTTTTTTTTTTAAGATTTTATTTATTTATTGACAGACAGAGATCACAAGCAGGCAGAGAGGCAGGCAGAGAGAGAGGAGAAAGCAGGCTCCCCGCCGAGCAGAGAGCCCAACGCGGGGCTTGATCCCAGGACCCCGGGATCATGACCTGAGCTGAAGGCAGAGGCTTTAACCCACTGAGCCACCCAGGCGCCCCTTCAGTCAGGGTTCTGAATGTATCCACATCATCCCCTGGATCTGAGTAGCAGTTCTTCATAGGAAAAATCTCTAGGGTCAGCAACTCTTCTGAATCAAAATTACATTCTTACTGTACAATTCCATTAATTGGCCAGCAACTCCCTGTGCACACTGTTCTTATATGGCTTTTAACTCCTTTGCTCCTCTAACCCCAAAGGCAGGGGATAAATATGCTAAACAGAATATTTCTCCCCTTGTATACATCCTGTTTAGAAAGACTCCCTGAAAATCTTTAGATTATCTAAACTGAATTATGTATTTATGGATTCTCATGCTGTGTGATATAATTATTTTTCTCTTCTTTAAATTGACTGAAAATTTGTGTATAAAACAAAATAGTCATGGGAAGCTTGGGTGGCTCAGTTGGTTAAGCCGCTGCCTTCGGCTCAGGTCTTGATCCCAGGGTCCTGCGATCGAGTCCCGCATCGGGCACTTTGCTCAGCAGGGAGCCTGCTTCTCTCTCACTTCTGCCTGCCACTCTGCCTGCTTGTGTGCGTGTGCATTCTCTCTCTGATAAATAAATGAAATCTTTAAAAAAAAAAATAGTCATCATCTGAACCAAAGCTCAATTTATTCTGGCCTGGTCTCAGAATTACAGACTAGAACTCAGAATATATATATATATATAGGAAAGACAAGCTTCCTTCTGTCAGTCATAAAAAGCAAACTTGCTTTTTGAGTAGCCTGTAAGAAAAAAACAGCTATGAAGCTTTCTCCCATATAATCCAGATCTAGATTGAGGAGTTCTCCTGTGGTCATGTAGGGATTCTCAAGATCAAGAATGCTGGGGAAGAAGGCTGTTTTTGTAGCTAAGAAAGTGCAGTGTCCTGGAGGGGGAACAGAAATACTCTTAATGGAGAGGTTGCTGAAAGATAAAAATCTACAAAGTCCATACAGATAAGAGCCAAAGAAGTTGCTTTCTTTGTCTCCAAAGATCTAAGACATGGGGCACCTGGGTGGCTCAGTCAGTTAAGCATCTGCCTTTGGCTCAGGTCATGATCCCAGGGTCCTAGAATCAAACCCTACACCAGGCTGTCGGCTAAGCCGGGAGCCGACTTTTCCCTCTCCCTCTGCCTGCCGCTCCTATGCCTGTGCTCTCTCTCTCAAATAAATAAATAAAATCTTAAAAAACAAACAAGCAAATCTAGGACCACAGAGTGGAATCCCAGTCTCTGCACCAAAACATTGTTTCAGGTAAAATATTTTTTTTTCTGATGCAAAATTAGAGGGAAAAAGAACAATAATCAGGCTATCATCTAAGGAAATGGTGTTAAAATTTAATGATCAGTTGAGAGAACGAACGCTGAAATGGATACACCACAGATCATCAGGGTTACCATATTTTTGATAGTGGCCACAGTGAATCCTTTCTCTCATTTTTTGTACTGTGCTGGAGAAAAAAAGTGATTTTCAACCTCAGAATGAATATAATATCCCAACTACAATTCTAAGTGATAATCACTGACTAGTTCATTCATCATACATAATTTAAGCCTTTACTGTGTATTAGATACTAAGCTAAATACCAAGGATTCTAAATTGAGAAGGAGCAGTGTCTACTGGGAGAGATAGATAAGTAAACACTGATAGTTGAGGAAATAAATGTTATAACAAAGATTAGCAAGTGGTATTATAGGAGGACAGAGCCAAGAACACCTAGTTCAGGCTAAGGGTCTGCAGGTCAGGAAAGACTTCTGGCAAGTAGTGATATTTGAGTTAAATTTTGAAAGGTGAGTAGGAGGTGAACAAAAAATCTACATTATGAGGGGCGCCTGGGTGGCTCAGTGGGTTAAAGCCTCTGCCTTCGGCTCAGGTCATGATCCCAGGGTCCTGGGATTGAGCCCCACATTGGGCTCTCTGCTTGGTGGGGAGCCTGCTTCCCCCTCTCTCTCTGCCTGCCTCTCTGCCTACTTGTGATCTCTGTCTGTCAAATAAATCAATAAAATCTTTAAAAAAAAATCTACATTATGAGACACGTAATATGAGAGGTGCTATACAGGGAGATGAAAACACAGATGAAACAACCCATCTAAGCTGAAGAAGGAGCCAGGAAAGGGTCTCCAGAAGTAGGGAAAGGAAGCAGAATGTCACAACCAAAAGCAAGGCCTTGCAGCATGTAGTACAATATGAGATGCAATATAGTATAGTGATTGTATTAGTTTCCTATTGCTACTGTAACAAATTACTACAAATTTGGTGGTTTAAAACAACACAAATTTATTATATGACAGTTCCAGAAATTGGAAGTCCAAAATGGGTCTGGGCTAAAATTAAAGTGCTGGCAAGTCTGCACTCCTTCAAGAGGTTCTAAGGAACAATCCACTTCCTTGCTTTATTCAGCTGTTATTTTTTTTTCCCAAAGATTTTATTTATTTATTTGAGAGAGAGCGCAAGAGAGAGAGAGAGAGAGCACAAGCAGCAGGGAGGGGCAACGGAGGAGAGAGAAGCAGATTCCCCACTGAGCAGGGAGCTGAACAAGGGGCTACACACAAGGCTCGATCCCAGGACCCTAAGACCATGACCTGAGAAAAAGGCAGACACTTAACCAACAAGGCCACCCAGGCGCCCCTATCCAATTTTAAGTGTTCACCTGTATTCCTTGGCTTGTGGCCCTTTCCCATTTAGCACTAATAATGGCTAAATCTCCATTGTATCAATTTGACACTGAATCTCTTTTATCTCTCTTTCACTTATAAAGACCCTTGCAGTTGCACTAGGACCATCTGGATAATCCAGGATAATCTTGCTATGTCAAGGTCAGCTGATTAGTAAATTCCCACTGCTACATTAATTCTTCCTTGCCATTGTTTTTTTTTTCCTTTAAAGATACATTTATTTATTTGTTTATTTCTTACTTATTTACTTACTTACTTACATGTTGGGGAGAGAAAGCATGCACACAAGCAGTGGGGGAGCGGCAGGCAGACAGAGAAGAAGGCTCTATGACGAGCAAGGAGCCTGATGTGGGACTCAATCCCAGAACCCTGGAATCATGACCTGAGCCAAAGGCAGATGCTTAATTGAATGAGCCACCCAAGCATCCCTCCTCCTTGCCACTGTTAACATAACATAGTCACAGGTTCCAGGGATCAGTACGTGGACATCTCTGGCTAACACAATGATTTAGAGTGCACATGCTGGTATCACACTGCCTGGGTTCATGTTTACCATCTTATTTAATAGTTGTGTGACCTTGAAAAAGTAACATAACTTCTCGTACCTCAGTTTCCTTATCTGTAAAATGGGATAATAATAACTACCTCATTCTGTTGCAGTGAGGAATAAATAGTTTAATATGTGTGTGAGTGGGTAAAGGGTTAACAAAACTCCTTCCCTTTCTTCATGAGACTCTGGCCTTTTGTTTTTTTTGTTCTGTTTTTGTTTCTTAGACTTTGGCCTTTGATTAAATTTTTATTTTTTTAATTTAATTTTATTTTTTTGATTAAATTTTTAATTATAAATTAATATATTGATTAAATATATAATAAATAAAATAAATAATAAGTAAATAAATAAAATATAAATAAAATAATAAATTGATTAAATTATGTTTCCCTGAAAACCTGATAAAGGTAAAATGTCAACTATATTCTTAAGCAGTGTTATGTTAAAAATTACACCTGACTGGTAATAATGGGAAGAAGTGTAAATACCTGTTGTAAGCCAAATCTTCGGGCTGCCCTGAGTGTTGATGACTCATGTAACTTGGCACGACCCTTTTGGGGACCCTGCATACTATGCCTATATAATTGCCATAAGAGATATTGACTCCTATGGGACATAAGTCCATTAAGTCAGGGCAACTTCTAGACATGTCCAGTGTGGATCTCATTTCTTTATACCTGAGAATCACCTAGGGGAATGGAGACAAAGAGTAGTTCCTGAGCAGCTGCACAGATGACTCTATGAACTGCTACAAGCTCTCACTGAAGAAGAACGCCTGATGTCTTGCTAACAATCTTCGGTTCCTGTTCTGTGTATTTCCTTTTCTTTTTTTTATTGTGTTAAAATACACATAACATAAAATTTACCATCACAGTAACTTCTTAGATTAATTTTAAAATTAGCATATAATGTATTATTTGCCCCAGAGGTACAGGTCTGACCATCACAGTAATTTTTAAGTGTGCAGTCTGGTGGTATTAAACGCATTCATATTGTTGTGCAGCCAGCACGACGAGCCATCCCCATAACTCATTTCATCTTGTAAAACTAAAAGTCTATGCATATTAAATAATAACTCCTCATTCTTTCCTCCTCTATTCCCTGGCAACTACATCCTAACTTTCTGTTTCTATAATTTTAACTACTCTAATTACCTCATATAAGTGGGATCATACAATGTTTTTCTTTTTGTCATTGGCTTACTTCACTTAGTGTAATGTCCTCAAGGTTTATCCATGTTGTAGTTTATTACAGAAATTCTTTCCTTTTAAAGGCTGAATAATATTCTATTATATATACATATCAGATGCTGCTTACCCATTCGTTTATCAGTGGACACTTGGGTTACTTCCAGTTTTAGCTTTATGAATAATGCTGCTATGAACATCGGTACAATTTCTTTGAAGCCTTTCAGTTCTTTAAGGCATATAACCACAAGTGGAATATCTGGGTCATATGGTCATTTTATTTTTTAATTTTTTGAGGAAACTCCTCACTGTTTTTCATAGTGACTGTACCATTTTACATTCCTACAAACAGTGCACAGGTTTCCAATTTCTCCACATCCTTCTCAACACTTGTTTTCTGGTTTTTGGTTATAGGCATTCTAATAAATATGAGGTGGTTTCTCATTATCATTTTGACATGCATTTCCTTAGTGATTAGTGAGGTTGAATATCTTTTATGTACTTATTGGATATTTATTTATCTTTTTGGGAGAAATGTCTATTCAAGTCCTAAGCCCATTTTTGAATCAAACTCCTTGGTTTTGTAGTTGACATGCAGGAGTTCTTTACATTTGCATATTAATCTCTTACTAGATTTATGATTTGCAAATATTTTCAGCCATTCTATGGGTTAACTTCTTACTCTGTAGATAGTATCTTTGATGTACAAAAATTTTTAGTTTTCATGACATCCAATTTCTTTTGTTACCTCTGCCTTTGGCATCATATCTAAGAAATCACTGTCAAATCCAATGTTATAAAGATTTTTCCTGTGCTTTCTTCTAAGAGTTTTATTGTTTTAGGTCTTACATTTAGGTTCTTGATTCTTTTGAGATAACTTTTGCATATGGTGTCAGGTAAGAGTCTAATAACTTCATTCTTTTGCATGGGGATATCCAGTTTTCCCAGAACCACCTGTTAAAAAGACCATCCCTTCCCCATTGTGTGGTCTTGGTACTTTTGTCCAAAATCACTTGGTTGGGGGGAATATATATATATATGTATATAAATATATATATATTCTGCAATAAACTACAAGGGCCTATTTCAGGGCTTTCTGTTCCACTCCAACTAGTCTATATGTCAGTCTATATGTCTGTCTTTATGCCAGTACCACATGGTTTTGATTACTGTAGTTTTACAGCAGATTTTAAAATGTCCTATTTAATTTTGAATAGACTACTGTCAAGTGTGGCCTACTACATAGTCTTGTGAGCCTGAATGTTTAATTGAACCTAAGAAGACACCTTTCCCTGCTGGGTGTGGCAATGCGTTAAGCTCTTAGGAAGGTGTTGTTACATGGTATGTGCTATATTAACTGTTAGCTATTCCTATTACATATAAATTGCATACAAGAAGAGCTGGCACAATCCTAACATTTATTGGAAAAATACTGGTATTAGTATCAGTATCACCACCACCTCCACCTCCACTACCACTATGATGGTGGCCTATACAGAGCACTGCAAGTAATCCTGTATGGCTGAAAGGTACAGTATAAAGAAGAGAATGGTAGATATGTGCCTGAAGATGTAGGAAGGGTTGAGATTATAAGGAAACAGATAAAGAGCTCTAATTCTTTTTTTAAAACAAGAAAAAACCATTAACATTATTTTAAATAAGGTAATATCATGATTAGATCTATATCTTAGAAAGATCATTCTGATAGGAATGTGGAGAATGGATTGAATGAGAGAGGCTGGAACAGAAGCACAGAGATTAGCTAGGAGGCTGTTATTCATAGGAGAGAAATGACGGTGGCAAGTAGGATAGTTTCAAGTAATTTCAAAGACTACTTTTTGCTGGTAATACACACACACACACACACACACACACAAACACACACACCTCTAAAAGTCTTCTAGGTTCCAGATCTACATTTCCAACTACTTGCTGGACATCTCCTAAGGAAGTCACTTAAACTTAACATGTTCCAAACTGAACTCATCAATCTTCCCCTGAAAATTATGCTCCTCCTGATTTCCCAGACCCTATTAAGGAAAACATCCTGGTCATTCAATGTTGAACCTTGCCTCCCATATATGAAGTTTACAAGTTCTCTAAAAATGGTTCTATATTTATTCACTCAGCAAAGCAAGCAATCAAATAACATCTTTGAACTAAGTGCTAATATTGAAGATTATTATAAAGACACAGCCCTTGACTATTTTATAATCTGAAGAGAAAGAGAGACATGTAAATAGGTAGTTATGATACGTGATGGGCAAAGAGCTCCTGTGATAGAACTGAGTAAAACTTACAGAAAAATAGCAGACTTATAGAAAAACAGCAAAGAACCTGGGTGGCTCAGCTGGTTAAACAACTGCCTTCAGCTCCGGTCATGATCCCAGAGTCCTGGGTATTGGGCTCCAACCCCCATCAGGCTCCTTGCTCAGCAGGAAGCCTGCTTCTCCCTCTCCTTCCCCCCACCCCACCCAGCCCCGGCCCTGGTAGCTCGTGCTGTCTCTCGCCATCTTTCTCTCTTAAATAAATAAAATCTTTAAAAAATAATAATATAAAAATCAAGTAAAATATTAAAAGAAGAAAAATAACAAAGAGAATAGCAAATACAATTTGCATGTTATGTCCTATTTCATTCTTACCCCTGCTTTTTAGTTCAGGATCTCATTCCTACAATGGTCTGTAAGCTAGTCTCTTTTCACCAAACTAACCAACACTCAGGCACAAGTAGAAGTAGCTAGGGTATAATGAAGAATACATTAGACTTTAAATAAAAATATATAAATCTGGGTCCTGACACTCATTAGCTGGGTTATCTTAGGCAAGCCCAAATCAGAGAGCTGGGCTTTACATCACATTATCATCCTCTTTAATGATATTAATCTGTTTACTTGTATTCTATCTTTTGTATCTATTTACTGGATTACAATGAGGCTTAAATAGAGTGAAAGTGTAGTATCTTCCTGACCTTTCTGTTGGGGAGAAAACCCAACCAAAGAGGTAAAAGATCTATACTCTGAAAACTATAAAATGCTTATGAAAGAAATTCAGGAAGACCCAAAGAAATGGAGGAACATTCCATGTTCATGGATTAGAAGAACAAATATTGTCAATACTATAGTACCCAAATACTGTTAATACTATACTACCCAAAGCAGATTTAATAGAATCCCTATCAAAGTAACACCAGCATTTTTCACAGAGCTGATACAAACAATTCTAAAATTTGTATGGAACCAGAAAAGACCCCAAATAGCCAAAGTAGTGTTGCAAAAGAAAACTAAAGCTGGAAGCATCACAATTCCAGACTTCTAGCTGTATTACGAAGCTGTAATCATCAAGACAGTATGGTACTGTCATAAGAACAGACATATACATCAATGGAACAGAATAGAGAACCCAGAAATGGACCCTCAACCCTGTGGTCAACTAATCTTTGACGAAGCGGAAAGAATATCCAATAGAAAAAAAGACAGTCTCTTTCAACAAATAGTGTCAGGAAAACTGGACAGCAACATGCAGAAGACTGAAGCTGGAGCACCTTCTTACTCTATATACAAAAGTAAGTTCAAAATGGATGAAAGACCTAAATGTCAGACAGGAAAACATCAAAATCCTAGAGGAGAACACAGGCAGTAGCCTCTTTTACCTCAGCCACAGCAACTTCTTACTAGACCTGTCTCCAGAGGCAAGGGAAACAAAAGCAAAAATGAACTATTGGGACTTAATCAAGATAAAAATCTTCTGCATAGCAAAGTAAGCAATCAACAAAACTAAAATGGGAGACTGACAGAATGAGAGAAGGTATTTGCAAATGACGTATCAGATAAAGGGCTAGTATCCAAAATCTATAAAGAACTTATCAAACTCAAGATCCAAAAAATAAATAACCCAGTTATGAAATTGGCAGAAGACATGAGCAGACATTTCTCCAAAGACAACATACAAATGGCTAAGAGACACATGAAAAAATGCTCAACATCACTCATTATCAGGGAAATACAAATCAAAACTACAATGATACCACTTCAAACCTGTCAGAATGGCTAAAATTAACAACACAGAATAAATGAATACATAAATAAAATTAACAACACAAAATAACAGATGTTGGTGAGGATGCAGAGAAAGGGGGCTGTTGGTGGGAATGCAAACTGGTGCAGCCACTCTGGAAAACAGTATGGAGGTTCTTCAGAAAGTTAAAAAGAGACTACCTTATGACCCAGGAAATGGCACAACTAGGTATTTATAGAAAGGATACAAAAATACTGATTCAAAGGGGCACATACACCCTGATGTTTATAGCAGCAATGCCCACAATAGCCAAACTATGGAAAGAGCCCAGATGTCTATCAACAGATGAATGAATGGGTAAAGAAGATGTGATATCTGTATATCTATATCTATATCTATCTATCTATCTATGTAATGGAATACTATACAGCCATCAAAAAAGCCCCAAATCTTGCCATTTGCAACTATGTGGAAGGAACTGGAGGGTATCAGGCTAAGTGAAGTAAGTCAGAGAAAGAAATACCATATGATTTCACTCTTACGTGGAATTTCAGAAACAAAACTGATGAACATATGGGAAGGGAAGGAAAAATAATTGGATAAAAACAGAGAAGAAGACAAACCATAAGAGACTCTTAACTATAGACCACAAACTGAGGGCTGCTGGAGGGGAAGTTGGTAGGGGGATGTGGTAATGGAGTGATGGGCAGTAAGGAGGGCACTTGATGTAATGAGCACTGGATGTTAAATGCAACTGATGAGGGCACAAGAAACCTGCTTCTCCCTCTCCTACTCCCCCTGCTTGTATTCCCTCTCTTGCTGTCTCTCTGTGTCAAATAAATAAAATCTTTAAAAAAAAAAAAAA
>NW_019154093.1:15202785-15257085 GCF_002288905.1 Enhydra lutris kenyoni
GAGCCCCACATCGGGCTCTCTGCTCAGCAGGGAGCCTGCTTCCTTCTCTCTCTGACTGCCTCTCTGCCTACTTGTAATCTCTGTCTGTCAAATAAATAAATAAAATCTTTAAAAAAAAAAAAAAAGCAACTGATGAAACACTACATTTGACCCCAAAAATTAATAGTATGCTATGTGTTAACTAACTTGAATTTAAATAAAGCCAAAAAATTTGGGCACCTGGGTGGCTCAGTCGGTTAAGCATCTGTCTTTGGCTCAGGTCACGATCCCAGAGTCCTGGGATCAAGTCCTGCATCAGGCTCCTTGCTCACCAGGGAGCCTGCTTCTCCCTCTGCCTGCTGCTCCCCCTGCTTGTGCTCTGTCTCTCTTTCTGTGTCAAATAAATAAATAAAATCTTTAAAAAAAATTTTTTTTTAAATAATAAAAAAACCCACCCAGGCCAATTTTTTAAATGAGGGGAAAAAAAACTGAACATACTTCACAAAGGAAGATAGACAACTGATTAATGAACACACGAAAAAGTGTTCAACAACTTTAATCACTATAGAAATGTAAGTTAAAACCAAAATGAGATACCATTACATATGTACTGAAATGGCTAAAATTTAAAAGAATGATACCACCAAATGTTGGCCAAAAAATGGAGCAACCAGAACTTTCATATACTGCTAGTGAGAATCCCATAAATAAGTTGATGAATTCCAAAATCATACAATCATTTACATATAGGTACACTTTGACACAAAAATGCCATCCCTGGGGCACCTGGGTGGCTCAGTGAGTTAAAAGCCTCTGCTTTCGACTCAGGTCATGATCCCGGGGTCCTAGGATCGAGCCCCGCATCGGGGTCTCTCAGCAAGGAGCCTGCTTCCTCCTCTCTCTGCTTGCCTCTCTGCCTACTTGTGATCTCTGTCTGTCAAATAAATAAAAATCTTTTAAAAATTAAAAAAAAAAGATTAAAAAAAAATGCCACCCCTACGTATTTAGCTGAGAGAAATGAAAAAAAAAAAAAAAAAAAGCCCACACAAAGTCTTACAAAGACTATTTATAGCAGATGTAGTCACAATAGCAAAAAATTGGAAAAACTCAAATATTATTCAAAGAAGAGTGGACAAAGTGGTATATTCATACAATGAAATACTACTATATGCATTAAAAAGTGATGAACTACTGGACGAATTCCATTTGGAGGCATTTTTGAGCTCACTGAGTAGACACCATGAGCAAAGCTCAACCTCCCAAGTTGAAAAAATTTATGGACAAGAAATTATCATTGAAATGAAATGGTGGCAGACATGTCCAAGGAATATTGTGGGGGTTCGATTTGTTTATGAATCTTGTGATAGAATGAATGTGGAGAGAGCAACTAGTGGGCAATAGAACAATATTGGAATGGTGGTAATATGAGGAAATAGTATCATGTTAGAAGCTTTGGAATGAGTATGAACAATGGGTGTGTTCATCAGAAGAAATCAACTGCTTCCACATGTTCCCTCTCCATAGTACCTGTTTTACTACAAATATAAAAATCAGGTAGTGTGCATTTTCATATTGAACTTTTTTGTTAAATAAACTTTTATAATAGTCCAAAAAAAAAAAAAAAGGAATGAACTACTGATACACCTAATAATACAATGACTCTCATAACCACAATGCTATATACTATATATAATCTCACTTTTATGATATTCTCCAACAGGAAAACTACTCTAAGGTGGAAAATATTAAAAGAGTGGTTACCTCTTGCAGGTTGGGGATTGCCACAAGAAGCTGCCTGAAATAAATTTTTGGAGAAAATGCTCTATATCATGTAATTGTGGATTACGCTATAGTATTACAGTATTACAATATTTAGCAACATAGATGAACATCATAAATGTAATCATAAATGTAATGTTGAATAAAATAAGTCAGATAGAAAGTATACTTAATTCATGATTATATTTATATGAAGTTAAGAAACATGCAACTTTAAGGTATAGTATTTAGAGATATATACTTAAGTGGAACAAGAAAAAAAAGCAAGAATTTGATTACCATCAAGTCAGGGCAGTGGTTATATTTGCAAGGAGGACACACACAGTGACTGTGATGCAGCATGAATAAGTGTTAAAGGGTGTTGGCATTAGTCTATTTCTTGTTCTGGAGGTGGTTAAGTGAGTGGTTTGCTTTGTAATAAAACACTGAGTTATATAAAATAAAGCCATGGTAAAATAGCACGTTTTAACTAAAAAGTGGATAGAAGCTAATTTTCCAGGTTTCTCTATTACAATTTTATTTTCAATCTGTAAAATTGCAAATTATTATTTATTTACAAGAAGTCTAGTATTGCTAAATTCAATCACCATTTCTCAGTCCTTATCTTACATTTCACACAATTAACAACTCCTACATCTTTGATACTATCTTCATTGGCTTCCAGGACAACACACTGTCTTGGTTTTCATTTTATCTTACTGGACTCCCTTTTTTTTAGTTTTCTTTGTTGGCTCCTCTTCCTATTCCCATTTCTCAAGCTCAGAATGCCCCAGGGCTCAGTCCTTGATCCTTTTCTCTACTACTTAACTCCCTTTGTTATTTCAACTGGTGCCTTTGCTTTAAATAACATCTTTATGCCAATGAACCTCAAATTTAGATCTCAGAAAAAGATCTCTCTTCCAAAAACCAGACTCACACATCCAACTCCCTCCAAGTGTTTATAGAAATTGATAAATATCTCAAACTTAACAAGCCCAAACCTGTTTCACCTGTAGCCTTCCCCATCTCATCCTTTCAGTTGCTCAGATCCAAAACCATGCAATCATCCTTGATTCCATATCCTATATCCAATCCATCAGGAAATTATACTTACCCTACTTATAAAATACTTCCAAAATAATTTCTCAACATTTCCACTACTTCAACTCTGGTCCAAGCGTGGATTATTTCACTAACAGAAGTACCTGCTCTCTTTCTACTCCTTCTTCTATCTATTCTCCACACAGCAGTCAGAGTGAGCTTTTAAAAATCTGTCAGATCATGGGGCGCCTGGGTGGCTCAGTGGGTTAAAGCCTCTGCTTTTGGCTCGGGTCATGATCCCAGGGTCCTGGGATCGAGCCCCGCATCGCATCGGGCTCTCTGCTCAGCGGGGAGCCTGCTTCCTCCTCTCTCTCTGCCCGCCTCTCTGCCTACTTGTGATCTCTGTCTGTCAAATAAATAAAAAATCTTAAAAAAAAAAAAATCTGTCGGATCCTGACACTCCTCTACTCAATACTTCCAGTGGTTTCCCATTTCATTCAAAGCTGAGAGTCTTGGAATGGCCTAAATAGGCTATGAATTGGCTCCCACTTACTTCCCTGACTTCTTTTTCTTATTACACTATCCCTTACAGTTTTTGATGCTCTTCAAGTATACCAGGCACAGTCCAACCTTAGAGCCTCTGGTCTAGCTGTTCCTTTCAAATATCTTCTTGGTACACCCTTCCCGCCTTTAAGTAAGTCTCAATAGATCTCGGTAAGGTCTACCCAGATCACCCCATTAAATACTGAAACTGTTCTATCTCCCTGCTGCCATTCCTGCATTCTAAATTCCTTCAAACCCTATTCTCTCATTCCCTTTTTCAATAGCACTTACTAACACATTATGTAATGTATTTGCTTATTATGTTTATCATTGCTTTCTTTTGCTACAGTAAAAGCTCAGTGATCTTTGCTTTGTTCATTTATGTATCTCATGTGCCTAGAATGCTTGGCATTCAGTTAGTACTTATGAAATGTAAAATGATTATTATTGTTTACGTTAGGCTCATGGCACCCTTATCACTAATATCATCAGCCAAAAGCACATGCATTTGATTGAATCCTGAATCAATCATCCTAGTGAAGAGGTCGCGTATTGAGTCAGCCAGGCCTCTCATGTACCTTCATGTGGAGCGAAGAAGAGTGGTCAAACCTACCTGAATCACATGAAATGATTTCCTCACAAGAACAAAGGACAGCATTTCCAAAAGAGGTAAGGGAAAATATGCTGGACAGACAAAACAGCACAACAGGAGGGAAGTATAGAGTAGTAGTTAAGGGTGATTAAGGGACAGACCTGGAATAAGGAAGCCTAAATTGTATTTAATCCATTCAACTTGCTAGCTGTGAGACCCTAAGGAAATTATTTATGCTTCTGTTGCTTCAGTTTCTTCCCTTGTAAAACAGGGATAAGTAATAATTATCTCATAGAGTTGTAATACGTATTAAAAAGTTTTAATGCATATAAAAACACTTAGAGGAGGGCCTGGCATATAGTAAGCATTACAGAAATGTTAGCTATTGTTGTTGTTTCTGTTATTATTATTATTTGAGGCAAAGTATTCCTTATTATAGCAACTGTATCACAGCGCTTAACGCTTGGTGAGACACAACAAAGAAGAAGAACTGCAGGGTGGCTTGCTTCACTCATCTTTTTTTTTTTTTTTAAGAATTTATTTATTTATTTGACGAGAGAGAGATCACAAGTAGGCAGAGAGAGGGGGGAAACAGGCTCCCTGCTCAGCAGAGAGCCCGAAGTGGGGCTCGATCCCAGGACCCCGGGATCATGACCTGAGCTGAAGGCAGAGGCTTAACCCACTGAACCACCCAGGCACCCCTTAAATTCGTCATCTTATCAAGGTGCTTTGCTTAATCATCTATACATCCACTAAGTGCTTATGCTGTGCCTGGCACTTGGCCAGTTCAGCCTTTAAGGAGGGCACAGTCTACTGTGGGGAAATAAAAGCAATCAAGAGTTATAGGTGCTATTTTAGTTCCATTCTTCCTACAATCTCTCATCTTTCTATTCTAAAACCCAATTTAATACTAAGCCCTTAAAAGTCAGAGATGTCTTCTACTTTATATCATTATTAAGCATTCTCTAAAACATTTAAGTAGCCTCTATACCCAATGTGGGGCTTGAACTCATGACCCCCAAACCTCATGACTGACTAAGCCAGCCAGGCACCCCAAGCATTCTCTAAATTTTTAACAATCATCATAATTCTAGGCCTAGTGGCAGCTCCATGAGCCTTAATGCTATAGTACAATGAAGTATCTCATTTCTGTGGCAGCAGATGACTAGTTGGCCAATTCCGTTTTTGGCTTATGATCAATTGCTACACTGACTTTTTATTTACTTTAACTTGTTTTCTGCATAACCTGTGGAACGTACCAGGATCAACTCTGAGGTACAAGGAGAGGACTAGGGCTCTTGAAATTGTATGATGATGGATAAACCTCATAATATTTCACTCAGACACTCACGGATCACTATATCACCGTTTGAAATGTCAGACTAAATGAATGAAATAGTTGGTTGCCTTTTATTTGATTACCTTTAAAAAGTTCCCTGTCATTGGAAATAATAAAGAAAATATGACCACCTATTTTATTCATTTTAATCATCCATTTGCATGCAAGATCCCATGGAAAGTATTAAAAATATAGTAATGAGTAAGTTATAATTCCTAACATTGATCTCAGTATCTAATAGTTGAAGGAGATACAACTATAAAGATTATTTAATCATATGATAAGGTTCATTTTTTCATTTATTCATTCATTCATTCATTTAAATTACATTATTGACTGCCTAATCTGTGCCAGGCATCATGGGAATATAACTGTAAAGAAGACAGAAACAACTTCTACTCTTATGGAGCATAAAAATTAGTAGTAGCAGTGATGCTGATGGAGTTGGTAGAGACAACCTCCAAGATTTCTTCTAAATATGGGGTTCTTTTATTTCTCCACAAATCAAGATGTGATATGTGACATGTCAAGCTGGAGACTAAACTGATGGCTGTGACCCACAACTACAGGTTGGGAAGAGGTTAGGAAGTATATAGAAAAGGAAAGGCGTGGGGGGAAGGCAAGGCAGAAATAAAAGAAGGGGACTAATATAATGAACACTTGCAAAGTTATTTTTCTTTTCATCTTATAAATAAAATACTTGAAGTTTATAGAGATTAAAGAACTTTCCTGGGGTCTTTACTAACTTTACAGTTAGTAAAGAGCAGAGCCAGAATGTGAACTTAGCAGCCTAGCACTGTTTCTTCTTCATCTTGTAGATTAAAAAAAAGAAAGAAAGAAAGAAAGAAAAAGAAAAAGAAAAAAAAAATTAAAGTAAAGGGGGAAAGAAGGACATTAGGGAAAGCAGGCTAGAGGGAGCTCTGGATGATAGACGGCCATTTAGAAGTAGAATGAAACTCAAGCTCTTGTTAAAGAACTGGCATGCTGCCCATCAAATAGATTCTACTCTGGGTCTCAATTAAGGCAGCTTTATTCTTGTTCAGCCAGATTTACTCTACCTTAAGACCAGCCTCAATTTAGCTTCCTCCTATCTGTGACCAAAATTTATTAATCTTTCCCCACCTTAGCTAACAATTTCTTTGAATAGGATAAAAAAAAAATCAGAATACTTCATTTAAGAAAATCAATGACCACATCCAAGTTCCCCAAATAGGCTGTTTTGCTGAAAACCATTACTAAGAGTTTCAAGAATGTGGTACTTATCAAAATGCATATTTCTAAGCTCCATTCCCCATACAGTCTCTTACCCAATGGCCTATAATCTGCATTTTAAATAAGCCTATCAGGTGGTTCTAATACAAAGTAAAATATACCAAACACTGGGACTCTAAAGGAATGATTATAAAACCATGTTATCATCTGATTGATCCAGTATTTTCTCAGGAAGCCACATATCTTAATGGGACAGCACATCCTTACAATAGAGATAAAATGGAGCACTTGATAAGGTAAAAAAAATAGTAAGAGCTCCCTTATATTGACTGCCCTTCAAGAGGACACCTTTTATATTTTTTTTACAACAACCTCATGATAACTAATGTCATTTTTCACATTAATAACTTGAGGCTCAGAGAAGTTCATTCTTTTTAAAAAATGTTATTTATTTATTTGACACAGAGAGAGTGCACACAAGCAGAGGGAGTAGCAGAGGAAGAAGCAGGCTTCCCACTTTGCAGGGAGCCCAATGTGGGGCTTGTTCCCAGGACCCTGGGATCACAACCTGAGCCAAAGGCAGATGCCCAACTGACTGAGCCACCCAGCTGCCCTGAGAAGTTAACTCCTTAATTTCACTTAGGAAGTGACTTTCCTACATAATTCATTAGTAGTAGAGCTTGGATCAAACCTGAAGCAACTTTTCAAAATTCTGCAAAGGAATCTCTTCTTTCAGAGCCCTGGAAACCATAACCCTGTGATTTCCCCACAACCCTGTGCCTCTAACCAAATATACAACAGATATAGTGGGAAGGAACAATAGAAAAGACAAAAGGGGTAACAGCTAGAAAGCACAATTTTTTTTCAAGATTCTGTTTATTTATTTGATAGACAGAGATCACAAGTAGGCAGAGAGGCAGGCAGAGAGGGGGAAGCAGGTTCCCTGCTCAGAAGAGATTCCAGGACCCTGGGATCATGACCTGAGCCAAAGGCAGAGGCTTTAACCCACTGAGCCACCCACATGCCCCTAGAAAGCACAATTATTAAAATTTTAAGATTTCAGAGGAAAAGTTGAGATATGGATATGGAAGTGGCTGAAATGGAATGAATTAGAGGTGAAAGTAGGTGATGTCTAAGACATTAAAGAAGAGAAAGGAGAGTGACAAATGTTATAGTAGGCAAAATAATGCTCCCCTCCCACAATGTCCATCTTTTAATCCCCGAAACCTGTGAATATGCCTTACGTGGTACACAAGGGACTCTCTTGGAAATGGGGAGATTATCCAGGTGGGCACAATGGAATCACAAAGGTCCTTCAAAGTTAAAGAGAGTAAAAGAAGAGAATAAAGAGGGCATGTGACTATGGAAGAAAGGTCATAGCGGTGCAATGCTGCTGGTTCCAACGATGAGGAGGTAAGCTATGAGGCAAGGAATATCAGCAGCCTCTATGAGCTGAACAAGGTAAGAACAGAGATTCTCCTCTAGTGCTTCCAGAAAGGAATGCAGCCCTGTTGATGTATTGATTTTAGCCAATGAGACCTCTGTGTGATTTTTTATTATTATTCTTATGTTCAATTAGCCAGCATATAGTACCCTCATTAGTTTTTGATGTAGGTATCATTGATTCATTAGTTGTGTATAACATCCAGTGCTCATCACCCCATTACCCTATCTGCCCACCCCCTGCCCTTCTGTAGCCCTCAATTTGATTCCTAGAGTCCAGAGTCTCTCATGGTTTGTCTCCCTTTCTGATTTCTTCCCATTCAGTTTTCCCTCCCTTCCCCTGTGGTCCTCCACACTACTACTTATGTTCCACATGAGTGAAACCACATGATAACTGTCTTTCTCTGCTTGACTTATTTCACTTAGAATAATCCCTTCCAGCTCCATCCATGTCGATGCAAATGGTGGGTATGCATTCTTTCTGATGGCTGAGTAATATTCCACCATATATATGAATGACATCTTCTTTATCCATTCTTCTTTATAAAAGGACAACTTGGCTCCTTCAGTCTCATAAAATTCTCTCTTTATCAGTGCTTTTTGACATTTTAATTACTATATTTCTTGGTGTGGACCTCCTTCAGTTGATTTTGTTAGGGGTTCTCTCTGAGTTCTGGATCTGGATTTCTGTTTCCTTCCCCAGATTTGGGAAGTTTTCAGCTATTATTTCTTCAAATACATTTTCTTTTCTCTTTCTTCTCCTTCTGAGATCCCTATAATGTGAATGTTATTATGCTTGATGGTGTCACTAGGAGGGGATCTGGAGCTCAGGCCTGGCTGGAGGGGGTGTGTCCACAGGAGAACTCAGGGGTGGGGCACGCTGTTAGTAAGTTGGGCTGGTTCCTGCAGGTGCCTACGTGTCGAGGCTGGGGCTGGAGAGGGAAGTGGTGAGTTCCAGCTCTTCTGTTCCTGGAGAACTTGCCCCAAAATTCCTGCCCCTCCAGAGCACGCTCTGCAATTAGTAAACAAATCCCCCTTATGTATACCCGAGGCTTTTTTCAAACTCCTGTTTCTATGCTATATTGCCATGGGCTGCTGAGCTGATTCTTTAAGGGCAGGGACTCTGTTTCTTCTGGTCTTCCCTGCTCTCCCATGAGCCTATTTTTAAAGTTCTAGGTCTTAAACCCCACCGAGTATAAGAACTTTTGAAATTCAACCCCTCTGGTTTTCAAAACCAAATGTTTATAGAGATTCATCTTCCCTATGCAGACTGCCTGGTGTGAGAGTCTGTTTTTCTCCCCTCTCTGTGCCTGCAGTGGCCCTCCTTCCTGCTACAGTCCCACAGGTCCTTTTAGTTCCCTACCCTGTTTCCACCCTTCCTACCCTCTTTGATGTGGCCTCTTCTCTACATTTAGCTGTGGAGAGTTTGTTCTTCAGTCCTTGGGTCATTTTCTGGGTTATTTACACCGATGAAACTGTTATTTAATTATATCTGTGGGATGAAGTGAGCTTAGGGTCCTCTTACTCTACTATCCTCCCTAGAACTCAGTCTTATGGTAGTTCTATTTTTAATTCTTTGAGGATCCAGCCTCCATACTGTTTTCCACAGTGCCTGTACCAATTTACATCCCCACCAACAGTGCACAAGAGCTCCTTTTCTCCACATCTTTACCAACACTTTTTTCTTGTCTTTTGCTAATAGCCTTTTTTTTTTCCTGAGAGAGACAGACAGCATGCCCAAGTCAGGGGTTGGGGGGGCAGAGGGAGAGGGAGAAAGAGAGAGAGAGAAAGAGAGAATCTTAAATAGGCTCCATGCCCAGCATGGGTCTCATGACCCTGAGATGGTGACCTGACTCAAAACCAGGACTGAGACAACTAAATGAGCCACCCAGGTGCCCCTTTATTTTTTATCAAGAAAAGATATTGGGGGCGCCTGAGTGGCTCAGTGGGTTAGGGCCTCTGCCTTCGGCTCAGGTCATGTTCTCGGAGTCCTGGGATCGAGCCCCGCATCGAGCTCTCTGCTCAGCGGGGAGCCTGTTTCCCTTCCTCTCTCTCTGCCTGCCTCTCTGCCTACTTGTGATCTCTGTCTGTCAAATAAATAAATAAAATCTTTAAAAAAAAAAAAAAGAAAGAAAAGATATTGGATTTTGTTAAGTGCTTTATTTGCATCATTAAATTTCGTTACTACTATGAATTACCTTTATTAATTTTTTGAATGTTAAACTTGCATTCTTGAGTGAGAAAAATCTCACTTGGTTGAGAATCATTATGCTTCTCATACATTGCTGGGTTTGTTAAAATACTGTTTATAATTTTTGTGTCTTTGGTTATGGGGGATATTGGTCTATAGTTTTCTTATGATGCTTTGGTTTTGACAGCAGTGTAATGCTGGCTTCACAAAATGCACTGGAATGTATTCCTTCCTTTTCAAATTTTTGGAAGTCTTTGTGTAGAGTTAGTCTTCTTTCTTCCTTAAATGTTTTCTGAAATTCACCAGTGAAGCCATCTGAGCCTGGCTTTTTTTTTTTTTTTTTTTTTTTCTCATTAAACTTTTGTTTTAATGGGTCTCAAAATTCTGTGACAGATTTTTGGTCAAGTTGTTTCCATTAAAAAGTACTGATTTTAAAAACTAATAACTTAAAACTGCCACACACACACACACACAAAAATGGTCCACAAAACATTCTCCTTTCCTTCTGAAGGTTTTATGATGCATTGTTATCATTAACCAGTCTTTTACCATTAAACTTAAATGGCCAATTGACACAAACAGTTCTGAGACCGTTCTTCCACCGCTGATTAAGACTGGGGTGGCAGGTATTGGGGATAATATTCATTTAGCCTTCTGAGCTTTCTGGGCAGGCTTGGTGACCTTGCCAGCTCCAGCTGCCTTCTTGTCCACTGCTTTGATGACACCCACAGCAACCATCTGTCTCATGTCACGAACAGCAAAACAGCCCAGAGGAGGATAGTCAGAGAAGTTCTCAACACACATAGGCTTGCCAGGAACCATATCAACAATGGCAGCGTCACCAGATTTCAAGAACTTGGGACCATCTTCCAGCTTTTTTCCAGAACGACGATCTATCTTCTCCTTCAGCTCAGCAAACTTGCAAGTAATGTGAGCTGTGTGACAATCCAGCACAGGTGCATATCCAGCACTAATTTGGCCTGGATGGTTCAGGATAATCACCTGAGCTGTGAAGCCAGCTGCTTCCATTGGTGGGTCATTTTTGCTGTCACCAGCCACATTGCCACGACGAACATCTTTGACAGATACGTTCTTGACACTGAAGCCCACATTGTCCCCAGGAAGAGCCTCACTCAAAGCTTCATGGTGCATTTCAACAGACTTGACTTCAGTTGTAACATTGACTGGAACAAAGGTGACCACCATGCCAGGTTTAAGAACACCAGTCTCCACTCGGCCCACAGGGACAGTACTAATACCACCAATTTTGTAGACGTCCTGGAGAGGCAGACTCAAGGGCTTGTCAGTTGGACGAGTTGGTGGCAGAATGCAATCCCGAACTTCAAGCAGTGTGGTTCCACTGGCATTCCCATCTTTACGAGTGACTTTCCATCCCTTGAACCAAGGCATGTTAGCACTTGGCTCCAGCATGTTGTCACCATTCCAACCAGAAATTGGCACAAATGCTCCTGTGTTGGGGTTGTAGCCAATTTTCTTAATGTAGGTGCTGACTTCCTTAACGATTTCCTCGTATCTCTTCTGCTGTAGGCTGGCTCAGTGGAATCCATTTTGTTAACACCAACAATTAGTTGTTTCACACCCAGTGTGTAAGCCAGAAGGGCATGCTCACAGGTCTGCCCGTTCTTGGAGATACCTGCTTCAAATTCACCAACACCAGCAGCAACAATCAGGACAGCACAGTCAGCCTGAGATGTGCCTGTAATCATGTTTTTGATAAAGTCTCTGTATCCTGGAGCATCAATGATGGTCACATAATACTTGCTGGTCTCGAATTTCCACAGGGAGATATCAATGGTGATACTACGTTCACGTTCAGCTTTCAGTTTATCCAAGACCTAGGCATACTTGAAGGAGCCTTTTCCCATCTCAGCAGCCTCCTTCTCGAATTTTTTGATAGTTTTTTTGTCGATCCCACCACATTTGTAGATCAGATGACCAGTAGTGGTAGACTTGCCCGAATCTACGTGTCCGATGACAACAATGTTGATATGAGTCTTTTCCTTCCCCATTCTGGCTTAGGTTGAGCGGTGGTTTTCACGACACCTGTGTTCTGGCGGCAAACCCGTTGTGAAAAAGCTGAGCCTGGTATTTTTTAGTAGAATGATTTTTAACTACAAATTCAGTTTCTTTATTATGGCTTCTTTAGCACTTACCACCTCCTATTTCTTGCTTATTTTATCTACCCCCAGTAGAACATGTGTTCCATGAGTATAATGTTGTTTTGTCTTTTTCTTTCTTTCTTTCTTTCTTTTTTTTTTTTTTAAGAAAATCTGTTTTGTTCTCGGCTGTATTGTTAGCACTTAGTGCTTGGCAGCATGGCACACAGTAAGTGCTTAATATACTGATGAATTAAATTATAAATGGGTACAAATATGTGACACATTATCATGTTTTCTAATGCATTTCAAATGCTCATGCATTCCCATATGAAATATCATCTCATAAATTATTCCTTTTTGTTTTACACATTATTAGTATATATTTATTTTTTTAGACATTATATATTGAGCAGGTTATGAGTTTCTATGAATTTCATTATAGGAGAGTAAAGGGAATCTTATAAAAATTTGTTTAAAAGGGGAATATTAGATCTGATAGATTGAGAATAAATGACTTCAGTCATATCAGTTAGTGAGAGAAGTATACAAAGGGCAGTAGGTCATTGCTCTGGAAGTCCTCTGAAAGAATTGCTGTTCCTGGAATTCTAAAAATATCCATCTACAAATATCTTCAGGTATTCTAGGACAGGAAAAGTTGAGAGAAAGAAGTAATAACGACCATCAGTACCTTAAAGATATGTTATAGGGTATCCAAGAGAATTCAAACCTTGTTTTCGGGAGGTTGGTCAAGTCAAGAGTGGTGTTAATTATGGAAAAGTTTCACATCAACAGTGGAGAAATATTCAGAAGCCACTATACATCCTTAAAAGTAAGGATACAAATGGAGTGTTGGCACTCCAGGACTGGGATTTCCCCTGACTGGCATCAACTACACTCCCTCGATACACAGGAAAAGACTCAATCAAAAGCCTGTTTCTCTACGCTATCTTGGTTGCAGTGAGGAGAAAGCCCAGAATCAAGAAAGTTCAGAGGATCAGAAGAAGGAAATTTAATAATGATATAAAGAATCAATACACTAGGAAGATAAAAAAATTAGAACTGTAGATGCACCTAATACTCCAAAGTATATGAAGTATATAATACTCCAAAGTACTCCAAAGTATATAAAGCCAGAGCTGAATGAACTGAATAGATAAAGGCATATTAACAATTAATTTAGAGTTAAGAGTTAGAGATTTCTATGCTCTTTTATCAATAACTGATAGAACAAGAATGTATATAAAGTTCTGCTCTCTTTTCAACTGACAGCTTGATTGTATTCCATGTCTTCTTTTTTGTAGCCAAACATATTAATCCTATATCATTGTGTTCAATGAACTTCTCCATACCATAGCAATGAGTTTTATTTCTTCCATGACATAGAAAATTAAAAATAAGGAACTAGTTTCAATTGCTCAGATTTTTCTCCAAGAGCACACAGAAGATATAATTAGCACCTGGCACTTGAGCTATTTTTATGGTAATCAGGTTTTTCTTTGAATTCGTGTATTGTTGACATACAATGTGATATTAATTTTAAGTGTAAAACATGATTCAACAATTATACATATTATACTATGCACATCATGAGAAGTATAGTTGCTATCTGTCACTATATGTTATTACAATATTATTAACTATATTCCCTATGCTATACTTTTCATCCCCGTGACTTATTTCATAACTGGAATTTTGTACCTTTTAATCCCATTCACCTTATTTTGCCTTTGCTCCCACCTGTTCCCCTCTGGCAACTACCAGTTTGTTCTCTGTAGCTGTAAGTCTGTTTCTATTTTTTGTTTGTTCATTTGTTTTGTTTTTTAAATTCTACATATAAGTGAAATCATATGGTATTTGTCTTTCTCTGTCTGACTTGTTTCTTTTTGCATAATATCTTCCAGGTACAGCCATGTTGTTGTAAATGGCAAGATTTCATTCTTTTTTATGGTTGAGTAATGTTTCATTTTATTTATATATATATGTGTGTGTGTGTGTGTGTGTGTGTGTGTGTGTATATGAATATATAGATAGATAGATATAGATACACACACACATATTTTCTTTAGCTATTCATCTATCTGTGGATACTTAGATCTTCCTTAACTTTCTTAATTTCCATAACTTGGCTATTATAAATAATGTTACAATAAACATAAGGGTGCACTTACTTTTTTGAATTAGTGTATTAGTGTTTTGTTTTCTTTGGGTAAATAGCCAGTAATAGAATTACTGAATTGTATTTTATTTCAATTTTTAATTTTTTGAGAAAGTTCTATATTGTTTTCTATAGTGGCTATATCAATTTACATTACCACCAACAGAGCACAAGAGTTCCCCTTTCTCCACATCCTTGCCAACCTTGTTATTTCTTGTCCTTTTGATAACAGCCATTCTGGCAGGCGTAAGGTGGTATCACATTGTGGTTTTGATTTGCATTTCCCTGATGATACGGGATGTTGAACATCTTTCCATGTGTCTGTTGGCTATCTGTATGTCTTCTCTGGAAAAATGTCTATTCAGATCCTTTGTCCATTTTTAAATCAGACTGAGTTTTTGTTTGTTTTTGCTATTGAGTTGTATGAATTCTTTATATATTTTGGATATTAATAATTATCTGATATATGATTTGCAAATATTTTCTCCCATTTAGTAAGCTGCTTTTTCATTTTGTTGATGGTTTCTTTTGCTATCCAGAGACTTTTTAGTTTGATAGTAGTCCCACTTACTTTTATTTGCTTTCGTTGCCTCTGCTTTTGGTGTCAAATCCAAAAAATTATCACCAAGACTGATGTCAAAATCTTACCACCTATGTTTTCTTCAAGGAGTTTTACAATTTCAGGTCTTATGTTCATGTCTTTAATATACTTTGAGTTAATTTTTTGTATGGTGCAGATAGTGGTCTAAGTGGTCAAGTTAGGAAAATATGGTTATCTTTTTAGTATCCTTCTGCTCCCCTTAAACACAGACTAGCTCATTGCTATTTTTGTGCCTTTGATCATACTAAAATAATCACTGTCTTCCTCTGTCTATCCATTTTGACAAGTTCAAATTCCACTAATTCTAAGGTATCTTGTTTGATCATATCAAATTATATTGATTTCTCCCTCTGCTAACTTGTCTGACATTTATTATCTATATTATACAATAGATAAATTACCTTCTGTCTTATTTATTAATCATATTCACACCTGGCAGTAATGAGGCAGCTCCCTTCCTACCACTGCCACAGCAGTGTCAGAAGAAGCCTGCTACAACAAGACTTCAATAAAATGTAATGTCTTAAAACATAACACTTCAAATGTCCATGTTTCAACTGAAAATTACTCATACCAAGAACCAAGAAAACCTCAATCTGAATGAAAAAAGTCAACCATTACACACCAACACCAAAATAAGAAATATTAAATTTATTTGACAATCTTAAAGAAACCAACATAAAAATGCTTCAGTGAGCAATAACAAACACCCTTGAAGCAAATTTATAAAATAAAAACTCTCAGGAAAGAAATAGAAGACACAGAGTAAAATTGAGCAGAAATTTTTGAACTAGAAAATACAAAACTGAAATGAAATCAATTGATGGACTTAACAGCAGAATAAAGGGGACAGAGCAAACAACCAGTAAACCTGAAGACAGAATAATAGAAATCACCCAACCTATCAAAGACAAATCAAAACAAAACAAACCCCAACACACCAAACAGCCTCAGGGAATTGTTGGACTGTAACAAAAAGTCTAACATCATTGGGGCCCCAGAGGGAGAGATAAGAGGGTAAGGCCTGAAGAAATAATGTCTGGAAATGTCCTAAATTTGGCAAAAGACATAAACCTATATTCAAGAAGCTGAACAAACTCCAAACAAAAATATACCCTAAAAAATCCACAAGATAGCTCAAAGTTCAAAAAAAAAAAAAAACTTAAAAAAAAAAACTTAAAAGAAGCAAGAAAAACAACACATTATTTATAGGGGAAAACAATTC
The DNA here is from genome assembly GCF_002288905.1 of Enhydra lutris kenyoni. NCBI lineage: Eukaryota > Metazoa > Chordata > Mammalia > Carnivora > Mustelidae > Enhydra > Enhydra lutris. The sequence goes on from NW_019154093.1 coordinate 15,218,985, forward strand.
AGATAATAGCAGATTTATCATCAGAAATCATGAAGGTCAGCAGAAAGTGGCACATTTTTCCATGAAGGTCAGAAGAAAGTGGCACATTTTTCCATTGTTGGAGAAAACTTGTTCTATTTTTTTTTCTATTTTGTTCTATTGTTAAACCTAGACTTCTATATTCAGTAAAAATATCCTTCAGTAATGAAGGAGAAATCAGGACATTGTCCGATGAAGCAAAACCAAAAGAAATCTGTTGCCTGCATATTTACTTATAAAGAATACCTAAAGGAAGTTCTCTAAATAGAAAGAAAATGACAACAGGAGGAATCTTGGAACACTAAGAAGAAGGCAGTAAGCAAAAATATGGGTAAGCAAAAGACTTTCCTGCTTCTGTTGAATTTTCTAAATTATGTCTGCTGCTTAAATAAAAAAAATTATGGGGTACCTGGGTGATTGAGTTCATTAAGTGTCTGCCTTTGGCTCAGGTCATGATCTCAACATCCTGGGATCAAGCCCCACAACAGGCTTTCTGCTCAGCAGTGAGTTGCTTCTCCCTCTCACTCTTCCTCTGTGCTCTGTCTTTATCTCTTAAATAAATAAGCAAAATCTTTAAAAAGAAAGAAAGAAATTATAACACTGATGTGCTTCTACATGTATACGGGGAATATTTAAGACAATTTGTAATATAAATGAGGAAAGTAAGAAATGTAAAGAAAAGTAAGGTTTCCCCATTTCTTTCTTTCTTTTTTTAAGATTTTATTTATTTATTTAACAGAGAGATAGGGAGAGAACACAAGTAGACAGAGCAGCAGGCAGAGCGAGAGGGAGAAGCAGGCTCTCTGCTGAGCGGGGAGCCCGATATGAGGCTCTATCCCAGGACACTGGGATCATAACCTGAGCTGAATGCAGACGCCCAACCAACTGAGCCACCCAGGTGCCCCAGTTTCCACATTTCACTTGAAGTGATAAAATGTCAACATCAGTAAACTATGACAAGTTATTACTTATAATACAAAACCTAGAGCAATTACTATTAAACTACACAAAGAGAGAAACTCAAAAACACTATAAAAACTGAATTCTAAATGATGTTCAATGCTCAGAAAAACAGAAATAAAAAACAGTAAGAAAAAACCAAAGACAAAAATAAAATGAAAGGATGAAGTCATAACATACCAATAATTACATTAAATATAAATTATCTAAATATGTTAATTAAAAGACAGAAATAGGTAGTGTATTTTTTTTTTAAACATGACCCAAGTATACCCTTGGGGCTTGATCTTACAACCCTGAAATCATGACCTGAGCCAAAACCAAGAGTCAGATGCTCACCCAACGGAGGCACCCAGGCGCCCCTGGAAAAGTCCTGTAAAAGGAACTCACTTACAACAAGTAAGTTGACTGTAAAAGGATGGAAAAAGATATACCATGCAAATGCTAATCAAAAGAAATCAGGAGTAGCTATATTAGTATCAGTTAGACTTCATAACCAAGAAAATTATCAGAACCAAAGAGCAATGATACCCCTAATGATAAAGGGGTAAATCCATCCATAACACATAGCAATCCTTAATTTGAATGAACCAAACAACCTAATGCAAAATATGTAAAGCAATCACTGACTGAACAGAAAGAACAAACAGACAAATCCACAATTACAGTCAACACCCCTATCCCAGGAACTAATAGAACAACGAGTAAGAAAATAAACAAAAATCTAGAAAAATAGTAACACCATCAATCAACAGAATGTAATCAATGTAAAATACCCAAAGAAAGCAGAATAAACTTTTGTTTCAAGTGCCCATGAAACATATGCCAAAAGAGACCCTATCTAGGCCATAAAGCAAATTTAAAATAATTGCAACAGTGTACTCTATTACTGCAAAGAAATAAATAGCTGGAAAGCAAAGAGAAAGATAATAGGAAAATCACCAAACAATACTAAACAACATATTTCTAAACAATCTGTGAGTAAAAAAGGAAATCTCAAGGGAAAATTATAAATACATCAAAATTTTAAAAAATGAAAATACAACAGGGACGCCTAAGGGCCTCAGTCAGTTGAGCATCTGACTCTTGGTTTTGACTCAGGTCATGATTTCAGAGTTGTGAGATCAAGCCCCAAGTTGGGCTATGTGCTGGGTAGGGGGTGTGATTAAGACTCTCTCCTTCTGCCCCAACTGCTCTCTCACTATCTCTCTCTCTAAAATAAATAAATAAAATACTTTAAAAAATGAAAATATGACATAGAAATTTGTGGTATGCAGTGAAAACAATGCTGAGAAGGAAATTTATAGCATGAAATGTTTACATTTTTTTAAAAGAGGAAAAATCTCAAGTTAATAACTTAAGCTTCCATCTCAAGAATCTAAGAAACACAGAGCAAAATAAAACCAAAACAAGCAGAAGGAAGGAAATAAAAACAGGAATCAATGAAACCAAAAACAGGAAAAAAAAAATAAAGAAAAATCAATGAAATAAAAATGTGATTCATGAAAAGATCAATAAAATTGACAACTCTCCAGCAAGACTGACAACAAAAAAACAGAGAAGACACAATATCAATATGAAAATGGAAATGGGATATTACACAAAACCTGCAAACAACAAAAGGATAATAAAGGAATACTATGAAAAACTCTACACATGGGGCACTTGTGTGGCTCAGTCGTTAAGCATCTACCTTCAGCTCAGGTCATGATTCCAGGGTCCTGGGATTGAGCCCCACATTGCGTTCTCTCCTCAGTGGGAAACCTGGTTCTCCCTCTCCCACTCCCACTCCCCCCGCTTGTGTTCCCTCTCTCGCTGTCTCTCTCTCTCTCTCTCTGGCAAATAAATAAAATTTTAAAATCTTTAAAAAAAAAAAAAAGGAAAGAAAAACTCTACACATAATATTGACAAGATGGATGACATAAACCAATTCCTCAAAAAGCATGAACTAACCCAACTCATCCAATATGAAATAGATAACTGAAATATCCATAACCTGTTAATGAAAATGAGTTCATAATTTTAAAGCTCCAAAAGAGCAATACTTATGCCCAGATGGTTTTTCTGGAGAATTCTACTGAATGTTTAAAAATGAATTAACATAAATTCTATATAATCTCTTACAGAAAATGTGAAGGAAATAATTTTCAAAAAATTTTATTAAGCTAATATTACCATTATACCAAAGACTGTAACAAAAAAGGAAACTAAAGACCATTATTCCTTATAAATATGACACAAAAATGCTTAATGAAACATAAGCACGCAGATTTTCGCAATATATGATAAGAGTTATACACCAAGAACAAGTAGAGCTCATTTCAGCAATGCAAACTGATTCAGTATTTGAAAACAATTCAGTATTTGAAAAATCAATCAGTATAATCCATCATATAACAGGCTAAGAAACAATGACAATCCTCAATTGATATAGATATGCATTTGGCAAAATTCAACATACATTCATGATAAAAACTCTTAGAAAAAAGGTAGGAATAAAGGAGAACCTCTTCAATGTAATAATCAACTGAAAACCTACAGCTAGCATTACACTGAAAGGGGGCAGACTGAATGCTTTCCCCTAAGACAGGAAACAATGTAAGATGTCAGCTTTCACAACTCTTATTCTATAAAGTAATTGTACTAAGTAAGTTCACATACGACACCTGATGAGCATAAAAAAATAAACTGTATTTCTATATACTAGCAATGAACAATTAGAAGCCAAAACTTAAAACACAATACTACTTGTAATCACACACACACACACACACACACAAACCCACTTAGGTGTAAATCTAATAAAACATATGCAGGATTTGTATGCTGAACACTACAAAACACTGATGAAAGAAAACACAGAAGATCTAAATAAATGGAGATCCCATTATTCATGGATTGGAAAATGCAGCAGAGTAAAGATGTCAATTCTCCCCAAATGCAATTAATGCAACTCCTATCAAAATCCCAGCAAGATTTTCTAAAGAGAGAGAGAGATCAAAGAAACAAAACAAAAAAACCCCAAACAAACAAAAAAACCAGACTCTCAACCACGGAGAACAAACTGATGGTTACCAGACTATGGGGGATGGGGGCGGTTAGGTGGGGAAGGGTTGGGTGAAATAGGTGAAGGTTAAGAGTACATATAACATGATGTGCACCAAGTCACATATAAAATTGTTGAAACACTTGAAACTAATTTAACACTGTATGTTAACTACACTGGAACTAAAATTAAAATCCCAGCAAGATGTTTTATGGTTACTGACAAGATTATTCTAAACTTTATATGTAAAGAAAAGGAACTAGAGGGCTAAAACATTTTTTTTTTTTTTAAGAAGGATAAATTGGGAGGGGTGCCTGGGCAGCACAGTCAGTTAAGCGTCCAACTCTTGGTTTTGGCTCAGGTCATGATCTCAGGGTTGTGAGATCGAGCCCCATGTCTGGCTCCATGCTCAGTGAGGAATCTGCTTCAGTTTCTCTCGCCCTCTGCTCCCCTCAACAATGTGCACAGATGTACACTCCCTCTGTCAAATAAATGTTTTTTAAAAAAGGATAAATTGGGAGGAAACAGGCTGCCCACTGTTAAGAATTATATAGCTGTAGTAATCAAGACTGTGTGTTATTGGAGGGATAGACACAAAAATCACTGGAAAAGAACAGAGAACCCAAACATAGACCTATGCAAATATGCCCAGATGATATTTGTTTTAAAGTTCATAGTTTAGGATTCACTCTAAATTTGACAAACACATAATGTCATGTATCTACCAACATAGCATCATAAAGAGTCATTTCAATGCCATAAATATCCCCTGTTCTCCAGTAATTCCCCCTTCCCAGCACCACCATTCCCAAACCCCTAGCAACCACTAACTTTTACTGTCTCTATCAGAGTTGCCTTTTCCAAAATGTCATATACTTGGAACCATACAGTTTAAGCTTTTCCAGACTGGCTTTTTACTTAATGATGACCATTGTAAGGTTCCTCCAGGTCTTTCCAACCTTCAAAACTTCATTTCATTTTTATATTAAATAGTATTCTGTTGTATGGATGTACCACAGTTTATTTAACCACTTGCCTTCTGAAGTACATTTTGTTTACTTCCAAAATTTGGCAACTATGGGGGGGAAAAAAGCCTGCTATAAACATTCCCATGCTAGTTTTTATGTGGAAGTAAGTTTTCAACTCATTAAACACCTAGAAGCACAATTGCTGGATTGTATAGTAAAATTGTGTTTTGCATTGTAGACAAAAACAAAAAACAAAACAAAAAAGTACTTTCCGGACTATCTTCCAAAGTGGGTGGAATTGCATTCCCAGTAAGCATGAATGAGAGTTCTTGTTGCTTCACAAACTTGTCAGCATTTGGTTTTGTCAGAGTTCTGGATTTTAGCCATTCTAACAGGTGTGTAGTGGAATCTAATTGTTATTAAAATTTGCAATTCCCTAATGGCAAAGGATGTTGAACATGCTTTCATATGATTATTTGCCATCTGCATATCTTCTTTAACACGGTGTCTTTTGTCCTAAAATTTAAATTCAATTAGCCAACATATAGTACATGATTAGTTTTGGAGTAAAGTAAGTCTTTTGCCCATTTTTTTTCTTCTACCCATTTTTTAATTGGGTTACTGTTTTCTTAATTTTGACTTTTAAGACTTCTTTGTATTTTGGGGGTGATAGTCCTTTATCACATATATCTTTTGTAAAAATTTTCTTCAAGTATGTGGCTTGTCTTTTCATTCTCTTAAAACTGTCTTTCACAGAATGATTAATTTAAACAAAGGAGGTCCACCATATCTTTTTTTTTTTTTGGTTCATAGATTAGGCGTTTGGTGTTCTATCTAAAAAGTCATTGCCACACCCAAGTTCACCTAGATTTTCTACTCTGTAGCTTCGAGAAGTTTTATAGTTCTGCATTTTACCATTATCCATTTTGAGTTAATTTTTGAGGAGGGTATAACATCGAAGTCTATATCCATTTCCTACATCAGAATATCCAGTTTTTCCAGCACCATTTGTTGAAAAGACTGTTCTTTCTTCATTGAATTGCCTTTGCTCCTTTGTCACAGATCAGAAGAGTACATGTGTATAAGTTTACTTTTAAGCTTTCTATTCTGTTCCATTAATCTGGTTTTTTGCCAATACCAATATTGGCAAAATAGCTGTAGAGTACATCTTTTTTTTTTTTTTAAGATTTTATTTATTTATTTGACAGAGAGAAATCACAAGTAAGCAGAGAGGCAGGCACAGAGAGAGGAGGAAGCAGGCTCCCTGCTGAGCAGAAAGCCCAATGTGGGGCTCGAACCCAGGACCTGGGATCATGACCTGAGCCGAAGGCAGCGGCTTAACCCACTGAGCCACCCAGGCGCCCCTGTAGAGTACATCTTAAAGTTAGGTAGTGTCAGTCCTCTGACATTGTTTTTCCTCAAGAAGATTTCTGATCTACAGCCTTTCCGTATAAATGTTAAAAACAGTTTGTCAATATCCACAAAGTAATTGCTGGGTTTTGATTCTGATTATACTGAATCTAGATCAAGATGGGAAGAATAACATCTTAACAATATTGAGTATTCCTATCCATGAACATGAAATATCTTTCCATTTATTTAGTTCTTCTTGATTTCCTTCATCAGAATTTTGTAATTTTCCTCATATAGATCTTGTATATATTTTGTAATTCTTATGCCTAAGTCTGTAGGCCTGCCTGTCTTTCCTTCCTTCCTTCCTTCCTTCTTGCCCTTCCCCTTCCCTCCACCTTTTATTGCATTTAATACAGTTGTGTTTTTGTGTCAAATCCAATTGTTCATTTCAAGATTATAGGAAAGCAACTTTTTTTTTAAGATTTTATTTATTTATTTGACAGAGACACAGCGAGAGAGGGAACACAAGCAGGGTGAATGGGAGGGAAGAAGCAGGCTTCCTGCCAAGCAGGGAGCCCGATGTAGGGCTCGATCCCAGGACCCTGGGATCGTGACCTAAGCCTAAGGCAGATGTTTAACGACTGAGCCACCCATGTGCGCCACAACTGGCATTTTTATATTAACCTTGTTTTCCTCAATTTTGTTATAATTCTGACTCTTTTCTTTTTTTTTAAGATTTTATTTATTTATTTGAAAGACAGAGATCACAAACAGGCAGAGCAGCAGGCAGAGAGAGAGGAGGAAGCAGGCTCCCTGCTGAGCAGAGAGCCCAATGTGGGACTCGATCCCAGGACCCTGGGATCATGACCTGAGCCAAAGGCAGAGGCTTTAACCCACTGAGCCACCCAGGTGCCCCCTGACTCTTTTCTTATCTGACTATAGCTGATACACAACGTTACATTAATTTCAGGTACAGAACTCAGTAATTTGACAGGTTTAAGCATTATTCTATGTTCACCACAAGCATAACTATCATATGTCCCAATACATTGTTATTACAATATCACTGATTGTATTCCTTATGGTCTGCTTTTTATTCCTTTGACTTACTCATTCCACAACTGGAGAACTGTATCTCCCTCTCCCCTTCACCCATTTTGCCGACCCACCCACCTACCTCCCATCTGGCAGCCATCTGTTTGTTCTCTATATTTATAGGTCGGATTCTTCTTTCTGTTTGTTCATTCATTATTTTTTTTAGATTCCATTTGAGTAAAATCATATGATATTTGTCTTTCCTGGTCTGACTTATTTCATGTAGCATTCTAGGTCCATCCATGTTGTCCCAAATAGCACAATTTCATCCTTTTTATGACTGCATATATTACATTATATGTATGTACCACATTTTCTTTATCCATTTGTCTATTGATGGACACTTAGGCTCATTCCATGTATTAGCTATTGTAAATGCATATATCTTTTTGAGACAGAGTTTTCATTTTCTTTGGGTAAATACCCAAGAGTTGAATTACTGGATCATTTGGTATTTCTATGTTTAATTTTTTTGAGGTACCTCTATATTGTTTTCCACAGTGGCTGTACCAATTTACATTGCAACCAACAGTGCATGAGGGTTCCTTTCCCTCTACATCCTTGCCAACACTTGATGTTTCTTGTCTTTTTAATTTTAGCCATTCTGACAAGTGTAAGGTAATAGCTCATTGTGGTTTTGATTTGTATTGCCCTGATGATTAGTGGTGTTCAGCATCTTTTCATATGCCTTTTGGCCATCTGTCTGTCTTCTTTGAAAAAATGTCTATTCAGGTCCTGTACCCACTTTTCAGATTGTTTGTTTTTTCAGTGTTGAGTTGTACAAGTTCTTTGCATATTTTGGATATTAATCTACTATTAGAAATATCACCTGCAAATATCTTCTGCCATTCAGTAGGTAGTCTTTTTGCTTTGCTGGTGGTTTCCTTTAGGGTGCAAAAGCTTTTTATTTTGTAGTCCTAATAGTTTACTTTTGCTTTTGTTTCCCTTGCTTTAGGAGACATATCTAGAAAAATGTTGCTATGGCTAATATCAGGGAAATTACTCCTTGTGCTCTCTTCTAGGATTTTTATGCTTAAGTATTTAATCCATTTTACATTTAAGTATTTAACCCTTTTTGAGTTTATTTTTGTATATGGTAAATACTAAATTTTTTTTTTACAAAAATGCAAAAGCAAGTTAATGGAGGAAATAATACCTTAAGTTTTTATTTTAATCACCCATTGCTTATTTCAGTAAGTGCACTCAATCCTCACCACATATTTCACCCATCTGCCCACCACCCTCCCCTCTGGTAACCATCAGTTTGTTCTCTATAATTAAGAGTCTGGGGGTGCCTAGGTGGCTCAGTGGGTTAAGCCTCTGTCTTCGGCTCAGGTCATGATCTCAGGGTCCTGGGATCGAGCCACACATTGGGATCTTTGCTCAGCAGGAGACATGCTTCCCTCCCCACCCCGCCTGCTTCTCTGCCTACTTGTGGTCTCTGTCTAATTAATTAATTAATTAATTTTTTAAAAAGTCTGTTTTTTGGTTGATCACTCTATCCTTTTTTTTTTTTTTTAAGATTTTATTTATTTATTTGACAGAGAAAGAGACAGGGAGAGAGGGAACACAAGAAGGAGGAGTGGGAGAGGGAGAAACAGGCCTCCCACTGAGTAGGGTGCCCAATGTGCAGCATGATCCCAGGATTCTGGGATCATGACCTGAGTCGAAGACAGAGGCTTAACAACTGAGCCACACAGGTGCCCCATCTTTCCTTTTTTTTTAAACATGATTTTTCAAAATATTAGTTTCTGGTGTAGATTTTTTTTTTTAAGATCTTATTTTTTTGTCAGAGAGAGAGAGGGCACAAGCAGGAGGAGTGGCAGGCAGGATCCCTACTGAGCAGCCTGATGCAGAACTCCATCCCAGGACCCTGGGATTATGACCTGAGCCGAAGGCAGACGCTTAACTGACTGAGCCATCCAGGTGGCCCTCAGATGTGGATTTAGTGAATCATCACCTACATACGGCACCCAGTGCTCATCACAAAGGGTGCCCTCCATAATATCCATCACCCATTTAACCCATCCCCTGACACGCACCTCTACTGCAGCAACCTATAGTTAAGAGTCTATTTTATGGTTTGCCTCTCTTCCCCCCGCCATGTTCAATTTCATATCTTAAATTCCACATGAATGAAATCATGCAGTATTTATCTTTCTCTGACTTATTTTACTTAGCATAATACTCTCTAGCTCCATTCACATCATTGCAAATGGCAAATATCCTTTTTAAATTTTTTTTTCAACATTTTATTTATTTACTTGAGAGAGAGAACAAGCAGAGAGGAGAGGGAGAAGCAGGCTCCCCACTGAGCAGGGAGCCCAATGTGGGACTCGATCCCAGAACCCTGGGATCGTGACCCGAGCTGAAGGCAGACGATTAACTGACTGAGCCACCCAGTCAAATATACATTTTTAATGGCAGAATAATATTCCTGTGTGTGTGTGTGTACGTACACACACACACACACACATATACATACACCACTTCTTCTTTATCCGTTAATCATTGATTGGATACTTGAGTCACTTCTATATCTTTGCTATTAGAAATAATGTTACTATAAACATAGGGATACATGTATCCCTTTGAAATTGTATTTTTATATTCTTTGAGTAAATAGCCAGTAGTTTGATTACTAGATTGTAGGGTAGTTCCATTTTTAACATTTTGGGGAACCCCCATACTCTTTTCCACTGTGGCTGCACCAGTTTGCATTTCCACCAACAGCGCACAAGCATTCTTTTTATCCATATCCTCATCAACACTTGGTTCTTGTGTTTTTTATTTTAGTCATTCTGACAGTCGTGAGGTTATACAGATTTCATTTGTATTTCCCTTATAATGAGTGATGTGGAGCAATTTTTCATGTGTCTGTTGGCCACCTTTTTATCTTTTTTGGAGAAATATCTGTTCATGTCTTCTACCAATCTTTTTATAAGTAGGCTCCATGCCCAGCATGGATTCCAATGCTAGGCTTGAACTCATGATCTTGAGATCAAGACCTGAGCTGAGATCAGGAGTGGGATACAACTGACTGAACCACCCAGGTGCCCCTCTTCTGTCCATTTTTTATTGGATTATTTCTTTCTTAGATGTTGAGTTTTGTAAGTTCTTTATATATTTTGGATACTAATCCAATATCAGATATGTCTTTTGCAAATATCTCTTCCCATTCCATAGGTTGTCTTTTAGTTTTATTGATTGTTTCCTTTGCTGTACAGAAGCTTTTTATTTTGTTGTAGCCCCAATAGTTTATTTTTGCTTTTGTTTCCCTTTCCTCAGGAAATAAACCTAGAAAAGTGTTACTATGGTCTATGTCAGAGAAATTAGTGTCAGTGCTCTTTTCTAAGATTTTTGTGGATTCAGGTATCACATTTAGGTCTTTAATCCAATTTGAATTTATTTTTGTTAATGGTGTAAGAAAGTGCTCTAGTTTCATTCTTTTGCATGTTGCTATCCAGTTATCCCAACATCAATTGTGCAAAAGAATGCCTTTTTCCCATTGTATGTTATTTCTGCGTTATCAAAGATTCATTGGGTGTATTAGTCTCCCTTTATTTCTGGGTTTTCTATTCTGTTGGTCTATGTGTCTATTTTTGTACCAGTACCATGCCGTTTCGATTACTACAGCTTTATAATATAACTTGAAGTCTGAAATTGTGATGCCTCAAGCTTTGCTTTTCTTTTTCAAGATTACTTTGGCTATTCAGGATCTTTCGTGGTTCCATACAAATTTTAGGATTGTTTGTTCTAGTTCTGTGAAAAATGCTGGTGGTATTTTGAAAGGGATTGCATTAAATGTATGATTGCTTTGGGAAGTATAGACATTTTTAAAAAAATTGTTCTTCTAATCCATGAGCATGGAATGCTCTTCCATTTCTTTGTGTCATCTTCACTTTCTTTCATAAGTGCTCTACAGTTTTCAGAGTATAGGTCTTTCACCTCTTTGGTTAGGTTTGTTCCTTGGTATCTTATTATTTTTGGTGCCATTGTAAATGGGACTGTTTTCTTCTTTTTTTTTTTAAAGATTTTATTTATTTGACAGAGAGAGAGATCACAAGTATGCAGAGAGGCAGGCAGAAAGAGAGAGGGGGAACAGGCTCCCTGCTGAGCATAGAGCCCGATGTGGGGCTCAATCCCAGGACCCTGAGATCAGGAACTGAGCTGAAGGAAGAGGCTTTAACCCACTGAGCCACCCAGGTGCCCCAGGACTGTTTTCTTAATTTCTCTTTCTCTGCTTCCTTATTGGTGTACACAAATGCAATAGATTTCTGTACACTGATTTGGTATCCTGCAACTCTACTGAATCTGTTTATTAGTTCCAGAAGTTTGGCTGTGGTGGGAGGCGAGTCTTTCAGATTTTCAATGTAGAAGAGTATCATGTCATCTGCAAATAGTGAATATTTCACCTCCCTTTTACTGATTTGGATGCCTCTTCTCTCTTTTTATTGTCTGATTGCTACAGCTAGGACTTCCAGTATGATGTTGAATAGAAATGGTGAGAGTGGGGGCGCCTGAGTGGCTCAGTGGGTTAAGCCTCTGCCTTCGGATCGGGTCATGGTCTCAGGGTCCTGGGATCGAGCCCCACAACGGGCTCTCTGCTCAGCAGGGAGCCTGCTTCCCTTCCTCTCTATCTGCCTCTCTGCCTACTTGTGATCTCTGACTGTCAAATAAAAAAATAAAATCTTAAAAAAAAAAAAAAGAAATGGTAAGACTGAACATCCCTGTCTTGTTCCTGACCTTAGGGGAAAGGCTCATAATTTTCCCCATTGAGGGTGATGTTACTTATGGGTTTTCCATATAGTGAGCTATCTATTATGCTGAGGTATGTTCCCTCTAAACCTACTCAGTTGAGGGCATCATCATGAGTGGATGTTGTACTCTGTCATGTGCATTTTCTGCACCTACTGAAAAGATCATATGGTTTCTATCCTTTCTCTTACTGATGTGATGTATCATGTTGATTGACTTGTGAATACTGAACCACCTTTGCAACCCTGAAGGAAATCCCACTGGATTGTGGGGAATGATGTTTTTAATGCATTGTTGGATTTTGTCTGCTAGTATTTTGTTGAGGATTTTTGCATCTATGTTCATCAAGGATATTGCCCTGTAGTTCTTTTGTGTCTTTTTTCTTTAAAGATTGTATTTATCAGAGAGAGAGAGAGAGAGATGGATCACAAATAGGCAGAGAGGCAGACAGAAAGATGGGGGAAGCAGGCTCCCTGTTGAGCAGAGAGCCCGATGTGGGGCTCGATCCCAGGACCCTGAGATCATGACCTGAGCTGAAGGCAGAGGTTTAACCCACTGATCCACCTAGGCACCCCGCTGTCTCATGGTGTCTTTAACAGGTTTTGATATCAGGTTAATGCTGGCCTCACAGAATGAACTTGGAAGTTTTCCTTCCTTTTCTATTTTTTGGAATAGTTTGAGAAGAAAAGGCATTAGCTCTTCTTTAAATTTTTTTGTTGTTGTTGTTCTTTGAAAAGATTTTATTTACTTATTTAGAGAGAGAGAGAGAGAAAAAGAGAGAGCACTCATGAGTGAGGGGGAGGGGCAGAGGGAGAAGCAGACTTCCCACTGAAGAGGAAGCCCGATGTGGGACTTGATCATAGAACCCTGGGATCATGACCTGAGCTGAAGGCAGAGGCTTAACTAACTAAGCCACCCAGGTGCCCCTTAAATATTTGATAGGTTTTGCCTGTGGAACCATTTGGTCCTGGACTTTTGTTTGTTGGGAGTTTCTGGATTACTGATTCAATTTCTTTGCTTGTTATCAGCCTGTTCAAAATTTCTATTTCTTCCTGTTTCACTTTCATTAGATTATGTTTCTGGAATTTATCATATCTTCTAGGTTGTCCTATTTGTTGGCATGTATTTTTTCATAATACTCTTTTTTTTTTAATTTTATTTTTTATAAACATATAATAATATTTTTATCCCCAGGGGTACAGGTCTGTGAATCGCCAGGTTTACACACTTCACAGCACTCACCATAGCACATACCCTCCCCAATGTCCATAATCCCACCCCCCCAACCCCCATCCCCCCATTAACCCTCAATTTGTTTTGTGAGATTAAGAGTCACTTATGGTTTGTCTCCCTCCCAATCCCATCTTGTTTCATTTACTCTTCTCCTACCCCCTTAACCCCCCATGTTGCATCTCCTCTCCCTCATATCAGGGAGATCATATGATAGTTGTCTTTCTCCGATTGACTTATTTCGCTAAGCATGATACCCTCTAGTTCCATCCACGTCGTCGCAAATGGCAAGATTTCATTTCTTTTGATGGCTGCATAGTATTCCATTGTGTATATATACCACATCTTCTTTATCCATTCGTCTGTTGATGGACATCTAGGTTCTTTCCATAGTTTGGCTATTGTAGACATTGCTGCTATAAACATTCGGGTGCACGTGCCCCTTCGGATCACTACGTTTGTATCTTTAGGGTAAATACCCAGCAGGGCAATTGCTGGGTCATAGGGTAGTTCTATTTTCAACATTTTGAGGAATCTCCATGCTGTTTTCCAGAGTGGTTGCACCAGCTTGCATTCCCACCAACAGTGTAGGAGGGTTCCCCTTTCTCCACATCCTCGCCAGCATCTGTCATTTCCTGACTTGTTAATTTTAGCCATTCTGACTGGTGTGAGGTGGTATCTCATTGTGGTTTTGATTTGTATTTCCCTGATGCCGAGTGATGTGGAGCACTTTTTCATGTGTCTGTTGGCCATCTGGATGTCTTCTTTGCAGAAATGTCTGTTCATGTCCTCTGCCCATTTCTTGATTGGATTATTTGTTCTTTGGGTGTTGAGTTTGCTAAGTTCTTTATAGATTTTGGACACTAGCCCTTTATCCGATATGTCATTTGCAAATATCTTCTCCCATTCTGTCAGTTGTCTTTTGGTTTTGTTCACTGCTTCCTTTGCTGTGCAAAAGCTTTTGATCTTGATAAAATCCCAATAGTTCATTTTTGCCCTTGCTTCCCTTGCCTTTGGCGATGTTCCTAGGAAGATGTTGCTGCGGCTGAGGTCGAAGAGGTTGCTGCCTGTGTTCTCCTCAAGGATTTTGATGGATTCCTTTCTCACATTGAGGTCCTTCATCCATTTTGAGTCTATTTTCGTGTGTGGTGTAAGGAAATGATCCAATTTCATTTTTCTGCATGTGGCTGTCCAATTTTCCCAACACCATTTATTGAAGAGGCTGTCTTTTTTCCATTGGACATTCTTTCCTGCTTTGTCGAAGATTAGTTGACCATAGAGTTGAGGGTCTATTTCTGGGCTCTCTATTCTGTTCCATTGATCTATGTGTCTGTTTTTGTGCCAGTACCATGCTGTCTTGATGATGACAGCTTTGTAATAGAGCTTGAAGTCCGGAATTGTGATGCCACCAACTTTGGCTTTCTTTTTCAATATTGCTTTGGCTATTCGAGGTCTTTTCTGGTTCCATATAAATTTTAGGATTATTTGTTCCATTTCTTTGAAAAAAATGGATGGTACTTTGATAGGAATTGCATTAAATGTGTAGATTGCTTTAGGTAGCATAGACATTTTCACAATATTTATTCTAACAATCCAGGAGCATGGAACATTTTTCCATTTCTTTGTGTCTTCCTCAATTTCTTTCATGAGTACTTTATAGTTTTCTGTGTATAGATTCTTAGTCTCTTTGGTTAGGTTTATTCCTAGGTATCTTATAGTTTTGGGTGCAATTGTAAATGGGATGGACTCCTTAATTTCTCTTTCTTCTGTCTTGTTGTTGGTGTAGAGAAATGCAACTGATTTCTGTGCATTGATTTTATATCCTGACACTTTACTGAATTCCTGTACAAGTTCTAGCAGTTTTGGAGTGGAGTCTTTTGGGTTTTCCACATATAGTATCATATCATCTGCGAAGAGTGATAGTTTGACTTCTTCTTTGCCAATTTGGATGCCTTTAATTTCCTTTTGTTGTCTGATTGCTGAGGCTAGGACTTCTAGTACTATGTTGAATAGCAGTGGTGATAACGGACATCCCTGCCGTGTTCCTGACCTTAGCGGAAAAGCTTTCAGTTTTTCTCCATTGAGAATGATATTTGCGGTGGGTTTTTCATAGATGGCTTTGATAATATTGAGGTATGTGCCCTCTATCCCTACACTTTGAAGAGTTTTGATCAGGAAGGGATGCTGTACTTTGTCAAATGCTTTTTCAGCATCTATGGAGAGTATCATATGGTTCTTGTTCTTTCTTTTATTAATGTGTTGTATCACATTGATTGATTTGCGGATGTTGAACCAACCTTGCAGCCCTGGAATAAATCCCACTTGGTCGTGGTGAATAATCCTTTTAATGTACTGTTGAATCCTATTGGCTAGTATTTTGGTGAGAATTTTTGCATCTGTGTTCATCAAGGATATTGGTCTGTAGTTCTCTTTTTTGATGGGATCCTTGTCTGGTTTTGGGATCAAGGTGATGCTGGCCTCATAAAATGAGTTTGGAAGTTTTCCTTCCATTTCTATTTTTTTGGAACAGTTTCAGGAGAATAGGAATTATTTCTTCTTTAAATGTTTGGTAGAATTCCCCCGGGAAGCCGTCTGGCCCTGGGCTTTTGTTTGTTTGGAGATTTTTGATGACTGTTTCAATCTCCTTACTGCTTATGGGTCTGTTCAGGCTTTCTATTTCTTCCTGGTTCAGTTGTGGTAGTTTATATGTCTCTAGGAATGCATCCATTTCTTCCAGATTGTCAAATTTGTTGGCGTAGAGTTGCTCATAGTATGTTCTTATAATTGTCTGTATTTCTTTGGTGTTAGTTGTGATCTCTCCTCTTTCATTCATGATTTTATTTATTTGCGTCCTTTCTCTTTTCTTTTTGATAAGTCTGGCCAGGGGTTTATCGATCTTATTAATTCTTTCAAAGAACCAGTTCCTAGTTTCGTTGATTTGTTCTATTGTTTTTTTGGTTTCTATTTCATTGATTTCTGCTCTGATCTTTATGATTTCTCGTCTCCTGCTGGGTTTAGGGTTTCTTTCTTGTTCTTTCTCCAGCTCCTTTAGGTGTAGGGTTAGGTTGTGTACCTGAGACCTTTCTTGTTTCTTGAGAAAGGCTTGTACCGCTATATATTTTCCTCTCAGGACTGCCTTTGTTGTGTCCCACAGATTTTGAACCGTTGTATTTTCATTAGCATTTGTTTCCATGAATTTTTTCAACTCTTCTTTAATTTCCTGGTTGACCCATTCATTCTTTAGACGGATGCTGTTTAGTCTCCATGTATTTGGGTTCTTTCCAAATTTCCTCTTGTGATTGAGTTCTAGCTTCAGAGCATTATGGTCTGAAAATATGCAGGGAATGATTCCAATCTTTTGATAACGGTTGAGACCTGATTTAGGACCGAGAATATGATCTATTCTGGAGAATGTTCCATGTGCACTAGAGAAGAATGTGTATTCTGTTGCTTTGGGATGAAATGTTCTGAATATATCTGTGATGTCCATCTGGTCCAGTGTGTCATTTAAGGCCTTTATTTCCTTGTTGATCTTTTGCTTGGATGATCTGTCCATTTCAGTGAGGGGAGTGTTAAAATCCCCTACAATTATTGTATTATTGTCGATGTGTTTCTTTGATTTTGTTATTAATTGGTTTATATAGTTGGCTGCTCCCATGTTAGGGGCATAGATATTTAAAATTGTTAGATCTTCTTGTTAGACAGTTCCTTTGAGTATGATATAGTGTCCTTCCTCATCTCTTATTATAGTCTTTGGCTTAAAATCTAATTGATCTGATATAAGGATTGCGATTCCTGCTTTTTTCTGATGTCCATTAGCATGGTAAATTCTTTTCCACCCCCTCACTTTAAATCTGGAGGTGTCTTCAGGTTTAAGATGAGTTTCTTGTAGGCAACATATAGATGGGTTTTGTTTTTTTATCCATTCTGATACCCTGTGTCTTTTGACTGGGGCATTTAGCCCATTAACATTCAGGGTAAGTATTGACAGATATGAATTTAGTGCCATTGTATTGCCCGTAAGGTGACTGTTATTGTATATTGTCTCTGTTTCTTTCTGATCTACTACTTTTAGGGTCTCTCTTTGCTTAGAGGACCCCTTTCAATATTTCCTGTAGAGCTGGTTTGGTATTTGCAAATTCTTTCAGTTTTTGTTTGTCCTGGAAGCTTTTAATCTCTCCTTCTATTTTCAATGATAGCCTAGCTGGATATAGTATTCTTGGCTGCATGTTTTTCTCGTTTAGTACTCTGAATATATCATGCCAGCTCTTTCTGGCTTGCCAGGTCTCTGTGGATAAGTCTGCTGCCAATCTAATATTTTTACCATTGTATGTTACAGACTTCTTTTCCCGGGCTGCTTTCAGGATCTTCTCTTTGTCACTAAGACTTGTAAATTTTACTATTAGGTGACGGGGTGTGGACCTATTCTTACTGATTTTGAGGGGGGTTCTCTGAACCTCCTGGATTTTGATGCTTGTTCCCTTTGCCATATTGGGGAAATTCTCTCCAATAATTCTCTCCAATATACCTTCTGCTCCCCTCTCTGTTTCCTCTTCTTCTGGAATCCCAATTATTCTAATGTTGTCTCATCTTATGGTGTCACTTATCTCTCGAATTCTCCCCTCATGGTCCAGTAGCTGTTTGTCCCTCTTTTGCTCAGCTTCTTTATTCTCTGTCATTTGGTCTTCTATATCGCTAATTCTTTCTTCTGCCTCATTTATCCTAGCAGTGAGAGCCTCCATTTTTGATTGCACCTCATTAATAGCTTTTTTGATTTCAACTTGGTTAGATTTTAGTTCTTTTATTTCTCCAGAAAGGGCTTTTATCTCTCCGGAGAGGGTTTCCCTAATATCTTCCATGCCTTTTTCGAGCCCGGCTAGAACCTTGAGAATCGTCATTCTGAACTCTAGATCTGACATATTACCAATGTCTGTATTGATTAGGTCCCTAGCCTTTGGTACTGCCTCTTGTTCTTTTTTTTGTGGTGAGTTTTTCCACCTTGTCATTTTGTCCAGATAAGAGTATATGAAGGAGCAAGTGAAATACTAAAAGGGTGGCAACATCCCCAGGAAAATATGCTTTCAGAAAGTGGTTTATTTTCTGTTTCTAGAGTTGCTGTTCTTCTTCTCTTCGATCTCCCGTTGGATTTGTAGGTGTTTGCAATCTTTAGATAAGCTATCTAGCTGATCTCCCGCTACCTGAAGTAGTCTCAGCCTGCTACTTCTCCGCCATCTTGACTCCTCCCCAGTAGACTTTTTTTTTAAATGTCTCAAAGTTTTTTTGTAATATTGGAGCAACAGGATTAGCAAATCTCCGGAGAAACTTTCTTTGATTATCAATTTTCCATTTTTCTTCCTTCTAAGACAGGAAAAGATCCAAACCTTGCAGCTTTATTTTTTTTTTTTAAACTGGGTGTCACTCTTGGTATGTGATGCTCAGCTGCTCTGATCTTAGTGAGACGAGCGTAATCTGTTCCCCAACTCCATTAATCGGAGCTTATATCTGAGGAAACCAGATGTTTGCTGGTCCCAGGAAGAGGTATCAGTAGCAGTCACTGAAAGTGCTCCAGAGTACCAATTCACAAAGTACTTGCCGCTGCCCGCAGTCCGGCCCTGGATCCCTGCGTCCGTCCGTCGGTCCCGCGAGCCTCGAGGGGAAGACGAAAAGGGGTGTCCCCGCAGCCGGGACAGGGTCTCAACAAGGTGATGGGAAGGACTCAAGAGAGGAGCTGAGGCGGCCACGGCCACTCCCGCCGATGATGCTGCCGACTCTCCGAGACTGGAGGTGTCGGAAAGGCCGTGTCTTCGGGATTGCGGCGCCTGGAGCGCAGCGCTCGCCTCTGGCGCGGAGGCTGAGCGCCGGGACGCGGCGAGCTGGGGCAGCGAGGCTGGGCTCATAATACTCTCTTATAATTTTATTTCCATGGTGTTTGTTGTTATTTCTCCTCTCTCATTTCTGCTCTTATTTATTTGGGTCCTTTCTCTCTTTATCTTGATTCAGTCTGGCTAGAGGTTTGTCAATTTTATTGATTTCTTCCAAAGCTCCTGGTTTCACTGATCTCTTCTATTGCTTTTTAGTTTCTATATCACTTATTTCTGCTCTAATCTTTACTATTTCCTTTCTTCAAATGAAACCTTCTAAGTTTCATTTGTTACTCTCTTTTTAGCTCCTTTTGATGCAAGGCTAGGTTCTTTATTTGAGGTTTTTCTTGCTTCTTGAGGTAGGCCTGTATTGCTATAAACTTCCCTCTGAGAACCGATTTTGCTGCATCCCAAAGGTTTTGAACTGTTGTGTTTTCATTTTCATTCGTTTCCATGTACTTTTTAATTTCTTCTTTTACTTCCTGGTTGACCTATTCATTGTTCAGCAGCATGTTACTTGTGGTCTTTCCAAATTTTTGCTTGTGGTTCACTTGCAGTTTCGTAACACTGTGGTGAGAAAAGATGCATGGTATGACTTTGATCCTTTTGAATTTGCTGAAGCTAGTTTTGTGGCCTAATAGGTGATCTACTGTAGAGGAAGTTCCAGGTGTACTTGAAAAGAATGTGTATTCTGCTGTTTGGGGCTGGAATGTTCTTCGTATTCTGTTAAATCCATCTGGTTCACGGTGTCATTCAAAGTCATTGTTTCCATGTTGATTTTCTGTTTAAATGATCTGTCCATTGGTGTAAATAGGGTGTTAAAGTCTGCCACTGATATGGTATTATTATCGATTAGTTCCTTTATGTTTGTTCTTAACTGTTTTGCGTATATGGGTGCTCCCGTGTTGGGCCCATAAATATTTACAACTGTTATATATTCTTGTTGGATTGTCCCCTTTATTATGATAGCGTCCTTCTTGACTCTTGTTACAGTCTCTGCTTTAAAGTCTATTTTGTCCGATAGAAGTATTGCAACTCTGGCTTTCTTTTGACAACCATTTGCATGACATGTTTCTCCACTCCTCACTCTCAATCTGCAGCTGTTTTTAGGTCTAAAATGAGCCTCTTGTAGGCAGTGTATAGATGGGTTTTGTTTTTGTTTTTGTTTTTTTTTCCTTTTTTTTATCCATTCTGTCACCCTATATCTTTTGATTGGAGCATTTAGTCCATTTACACTCAGAGTAATTACTGATTGGGGTGCCTGGGTAGCTCAGTAGGTTAAGCATCTGACTCTTGATCTCAGCTCAGATCTTGATCTTGGGGTTTGAGTTTGGGCCCTCTATTAGGCTCCATGCTAGGCTTGGGGCCTACTTAAAAATATAAAGATAGGTACTGATAGGTATTAATAGGTATTGATAGATAGGTATTTATTGCTATTTTGTTATTTTCTTTGTGGTTGGTCTGAAGATTTTCTCCAATCCTTTCTTATCTCTCTTTCATGGTTTGTTGGGTTTTCTTCAGTGACATATTTGAATTTCTTTCTCTTTATTCTTTCCATATTTCTTAGTGGTTTTTGATAAATGGTTACCATACAGTTTGTATATAACCTCTTCTGCATATAGCAGTCTATACTAAATTGAGTCATTTAAGTTTGAACCCATTCTTTACTGCTCTCCCCTCCCCACGTTTTAGGTATATATTTTCCTTTTCTTTTGTGAGTTCCTTGACTGACTCTTTTTTACAGAAATACTCATTTTTACTTCTTTTGTGTTTCCTGCCTTAATACTGTCATTTGTGGTGTTTCCTTTCCAGTCAAAGGCTTCCCTTTAATATTTCTTGCAGGGCTGCTTTAGAGGTCATGAACTCCTTTAGTTTTGTCTGGGAAACTCTTTATCTCTCCTTCTATTCTGAACGATAGCCTTGCTGGATAGGGTATTCTTGGCTGGAGGTTTTTCCCATTCAACACTTTGAGTATATCATGCCTCCTTTCTGGCTTGTGAAGTTTCTGCTAAAAAATCTGCTAATAGCTTTATGGGGTTTCCTTTGTATGTAACCGTCTTCTTTTATCTTGCTGCTCTTTAAATTTTTTATCACTATATTCTGCCAATTTAATTACAATATGTCTTGATGTGGATGTTCTTTTGTTGGTTTTGATGGGAGTTCTCTGTGCTTCCTGTATCTGGATATCTGTTTCCTCCCCATGTTAGTCAAGTTTTCAGCTATCATTTCTTCAGATAAATTTGCTACCTCCTTTTCTCTCTCTCCTACTTCTGGGACTCCTAAAATATGAATGTGTTTATGTTTGATGGATTCACTGAGTTCCCTAAGTATATTCTTGTTTTGCATAATTATTTTTCTTTTTCTCCTTTGTTCAGCTTGATTACTTTCCCTACTCTGTCTTCTAGGTCACTAATTCATTCCTCTGTTTCTTCCAGCCTGCTGTTCATTCTATCAAGCATTCTGCTCATCGTGGTTATTGAGTCCTTTGTCTCTGCTGTTATTTCTTATCTCTCTGTTAATGGTGTCATTGATGTCCCCCATTCTGTTCTCAAGTCCGGTGAGTATCATTATGATCATTGCTTTAAACTGTCCATCAGGTATGTTACTTATATCTGTTTTACTTAGATCCCTGTCCAGAGCCTTGTCCTGTTCCTTCATTTGAGATAAATTTCTCTGTCTTTTCATTTTGTCTAAGTTGCTGTGCTTGTTTCTCTGTGTTAGAAAAGCCAGCTACATCTTCTGTTCTCAAGGGTAACAGCCTTATGAAGGAGAGGTCCTGTAGTGCCCTGCAGTGTAGTGACCGAACAGAGGTCCCCTGGGCCTGGTGCTTCTGGGAGTGTCTCCAGAGTGTTACATGTGCTCTGCTATGGTGTCCTGGTCACTTTATCCTTCAGTCCAGTTATCTGCAGAGGTTCTCTTTGCCTGTTGTGGGCTGTGTTTGGTTCCTGGCCTGGATTTGGCACATTTTAACTAGGTGTGCTCTGGTCTGCTTGTTGAGACCTGTCCCTAATACCACTAGAATGGAGGCCTTACAAACTCCAGGGTTGGGAGACGCCATGTTGGCAGGGGTTTGAGCCAGTCTTCTGGGGGAGGGGGCACACTGCACTGGGACTGAAGCAAGAGTGACTGGGAAGGGCAGTTCTTCCAGAGAGTAGGGAGGTAGGACTTGGTGTAAATAAGTTTAGTAGGGAGTGCTGGTGCTGCACTGGTTTCCACAGGTGGCTCTGTGTTTATGCTAAAGGGTGGGAGAAGGAAATGGCCACTTCCTTTTGTTCCCAGAGGTTTCTCTCTGTGAACATTGCTTCTCTGGGACAAATTCTAAGATGAACCACCACTAACCTCCCCACTGTGGGCCCCAGTGGCTCTTCATATTGCTATTTCCATGTTGTATGTCTGCAAGCTATTTGCTCCACCTTTTCTCCAAGAGTAGCCCCAGTGTCCTCTGAGATTTCCTGAAGCCAAGCACACTGACCTATAAAACTTTAAGCCCTGCTGGTTGCAAGAACTCATGAAATTTGGACCCTTTCACTTTCCAAGCCAGTTATTATGGGGATTCGTTTTCCCTGTGTGTTCCCCTGCATGCCAGTCTTTCACCCTTCTCTATGATTGTGGCTTCCTCCTCAACATAGCACCCAGGATCTGCTTCTCTCCAAAGCCACCTCTCTGCACCTCCTACCTTCCTCAATGTGGCCTCTTCTCTACTTTTAGTTGTAGAGTTTCTTCTTCCACTATTCAGATAGATTTTTGCAGTATTTAGGATGATCTGATAGTTATGTAGTTGTAGTCATGGGACAAGGCAAACCTAGAGTCCTACTCACCATCATCTTCCCCTCCTCAACAGAAAGCACATCTTTTTAACATGATACAAGTGGACATCCATAGGCAAAAGATAGTAATAATGATAAACTTTGAGTTAAACCTCATGTCTTAGATAAATATTAACTTAAAATGGGTCATGGACTTAAATGTAAAATGTAAAACTATACAACTTTTAGGAAAAATATATTAAAATCTTCAGGACTGAGAATTAGGCAAAGAGTTTTTAATGAAAATTAAAAACTCTTGCTCTATGAAAGAACTTGTTAATAAAATGAAAAGACAATCTAGACTAGGAGAAAATATATGCAAATGACACTGCCAATGAGCACTAGTATTTAGAATATATAAAGAATTCTTAAAACCAGTTTAGAGAGGGTGGTGGGGATATGGACATCGGGGAGGGTATGTGCTATGATGAGTGCTGTGAAATGTGTAAACCTGGCGATTCACAGACCTGTGCCCCTGGGGATAAAAATACATTATATGTTTATTAAAAAAATTAATTAATTTAAAAAAAAGAAAAAACAAAACAAAACAAAAAAAACCCTCACCAGTTTAAAAAAATATATCAGCAAATGGGCAAAGAACATGGAAAGATATTTTATCAGAAAGGATACAAAAACAGCAAATAAGCACATGAAAAGATGTTTAACACTGTATATGCAAATTAAAACCATAATGAGATCTCACTATCCACCTATTAGAGCAGATACTTTTTTTTTTTTTTAATTAGCAATAACACCAAATATTGGTGAGGATGGGGAGAAACTGGATCACTTGTAAGTAGTTGTAAAATGTAAAATTTTACATTTTGTAAAATGGTACAGCACTATAGAAAACAGTTTGGCAATTTCTTCAAAAACTAAACATGGAACTACCATATGATCCAGCAACTGCTCTCCTAGGCATTTATCCCAGGGAAATGAAAACATATATTTACACAAAAACCTGTACATGAATGTTCAAAGCTGCTGTACTCATAATTGCTAAAAACTGGAAACAATTCAGATGTCTTTCAATGGGTGAACACTTAAATTTAGTATGTACACTCATACCATAAATGCTACTCAACAATAATTTTTTAAAATGATACGAACAGGGCACCTGGGTGGCTCAGTTTGTTAAGTGACTGCCTTTGGCTCAGGTCATGATCACACAGAGTCCTGGGATCAAGTCCCACATCAGGCTCCCAGCTCCACGGGAAGTCTGCTTCTCTTTCTGACCTTCTTCCCTCTCATGTTCTCTCTCACTCTCAAATAAATAAATAAAATCTTTTAAAAAAATGATACACACAACTTGAAATAAATCTCCAGAGAATTATGCTGAGTGAAAAGAGACAATCAGCAAAAGTTACATATTATGTTATTCCATTTATATAATATTCTTTATATTATATAAAGATATTATATAAAGATATATATATATAAAATAATCTATAGACTAGATTCGTGGTTGCCAGGAATTAAACATGTTGGATGGAGGAAGAACATGAGAAAGAAATCGTGTGGCTGTAAAAGGTCAATATGTAGAATCCCTGTGGTAATGGAACTGGTTTGAATCTTGCCTGTATGAATATCAATATCCTGGTTGTGATACTGTACTCTAGTTTTGCAAGGTGTTATTACTGGGGGAAATGAGGTATCTCATACAGGGGATCTCTGTATTATTTCTTCCAACTGCATGTAAATTTACAATGATTTCAAAGTAAAAATTTTCTTTTTTAAAAAGATTTTATTTATTTGAGAGAGAGAGAGCAGGAGTGGGGGAAGGAGCAGCGAGAGAGGGAAAAGCAGGTTCCCCACTGAGCAAGGACCCCAAAGTGGGGCTCGATCCCAGGACCCTGAGATCACGACCTGTGCTGAAGGCAGATGCTGAATTGAGCCACTCAGGCACACCTCAAAATAAAAATTTTCATTAAAAACTTACATAATTGTCCCAAAGATGAGTGGTATATAATATTTTTGGCCTTAGTGAGCTACTAAGCTCACAGACTCGTAGGGAAAACAAGTATTCAAGTCAAAAATCATAATTCATTATGATAATATCTCATAATTATATCGTTTACTGTGTAATAGACACTGTCATAAGCTCTTTACTTACATTAACTCATTTCATTTTCACCACACACCTATGAAGTAGGCATTATTATTATTATTATTTTATGGATGGAAAAAAATTGAAGTACTGAGATGTTCAGTGACTTGCACAATGTCACACAACCTGTACCTGGCGTGCCCAACTATATACCAAAGAGTCAAGGGTGAATACAAAAAGTTTTACAGAAGAACTGAATCTTGATAGATATTAAGGAGTTTATCTGGAATTTTAAACAGGTGAATCAATATATACAAATTTCAGTGATGTGAGGTAAGAAAATGCCACTAAGGAAAAGTCATTTAAGTTCCCTGGCTCTCAGTCTTCTCCCTCATAAGATAAGTAGCTTGGATGATGCTATCTCTAATGTCCCTCCTAACTCCTAGAGTCTGTGATTTTATGCTACTAATGTAGAAAGTTAAATTACTGGGACACTGTAGGTACAGTCCTTGTTTCTTGTCTCTATGCTGTACTAGAATAACTTACGGGCAATGTGTCTGTGTGTCCAAGAAACAAGAGTATAGCTGTTGTCAATTATAAATGAAATACCACTTGACACGAGTTTAAAAGGCGTTGGAGTTAGCTGGGGAAACAAAACCATCATTTATATTATTGTTTCTATGGGAAAATAACTTTCAAACTAAATATGGCATATAAAGCAATTGTTTGAAAATTGTGCAGTCTGTTCAAATGTATTCTAATATGTCAGCTCAGAAGAAAAGAAAGAGATAGTTCCTTTAAAAAATTAGAATCAGGCTTGGAAGGAGCTGTGGGTCTTAGAGAAAAGTTAATGAATAATCTTTTGTGTCTGATGCCAATTAGCTTTTATAACAGTTCCAGGCTCAAAGAACAGGAAGCGGCAGAGAAGAATTCAAGAAAGAATTTCCATCCAGACTGGAAAAAAGCAGCAGAGGATAATCCTAGGAAAATTGTGCATGTGTAAACAGAATCATTTCCTTTCTTTCTGGTTTAGATTGGAAAAAAAGCAGGAGCTGAAAGATGCTAGGAAGGAAGCAAAACCTGAGCAATGATGGTGGAACAGACACAGCTTCTAGTGGGACTCAGTAGTATAACAACAATTAAGCGCAGTGCTTTTTCTTAGCTTTTCATCCCTACCAGTGAGAAGAAAAGTTAGAATTCTTGTTCTGCCCAAGTAAACCCAAGGTTGAATCACAACAGTGGAAGTTTTCTTATGATGAAGTACACAACTATGTTGGGGTATCTTATTCAATTGCGCTCTCCATTATGTGTTTTATACTGAAGCTGCAAGCAAAAACAGACACACAGATCAATGTAACAGAACAGAGAACCAGAAATGGACCCACAAATGTATGGCTAACTAACCTTCCACAAAGCAGGAAAAAATATAAAAAGAGTCTCTTTGACAAATGGTGTTGGGAAAACTGGACATGCAGGAAGAATGAAACTGGACCACTTTCTTAGACCATACACAAAAATAAATTGAAAATGGATGAAAGACCTAAATGTAAGATAGGAAACCATCAAAATCCTGGAGGAGAAAATAGGCAGCAACCTCTTTGATGTTGGCCACAGGAACTTCTTACTAGACACATCTCCTGAGGCAAGCGAAACGAAAGCAAAAATGAACTACTGGGGTTCATCAAGATAAAAACCCTGGGCACAGCAAAGGAAACAATCAACAAAACTAAAAGGCAGCTGATGGAATGGGAGAGGATATTTGTAAATGACATATTGGATAAAGGGTTACTATCCAAAATCTAAACTGAAGGTTGTATACGGACTATACCAAATTTGTGGTTTAATTTATAGTTTAGGACTTAGTTTTTAGAGTTGAAATTCTTTTTTTTTTATTTGAAATTCTTAGATTCAACTGCCTACTAGATTGTTTCCACTTAGATGTCTCGCACCATACTAAACTTATCTGTACTACTGATCTCAACCTCTGCCTTCTCTTACCACCACTCCTAGCACAGCTTTCTTCCAAAAAGAGCCAACACCACAGAATACAAAGGATTATAAGAGCCTACTATAAGGGGCACCTGGGGGGCTCAGTGGGTTAAAGCCTCTGCCTTCGGCTCAGGTCATGATCCCAGGGTCCTGGGATCGAGCCTCACATTGGGCTCTCTGCTCAGTAGCGAGCCTGCTTCCTCCTCTCTCTCTGCCTGCCTCTCTGCCTACTTGTGATCTCTCTCTCTGTCAAATAAATAAATAAAATCTTAAAAAAAAAAAGAGCCTACTATAAAAAACAATATGCCAACAAATTAGACAAAATAGAAGAATGAAAACTTCCTATGAACATAGTATCTTCCAAGAATAAATCAGGAAGAAATAGAAAATCTAAACAAATTACTGGTAATAAAACTGAAACAAAGCTGAACCAAAAAACTCCCAACAAACAAAAGTCCAGATGGCTTCGAAAGTGAATTCTACCAAACATTTACTTTTTTTTAAAATTTATTTTTTATTTTTTATAAACATATAATGTATTTTTATCCCCAGGGGTACAGGTCTGTGAATAGCCAGGTTTACACACTTCACAGCACTCACCATAGCACATACCCTCCCCAGTGTCCATAACCCCACCCCCCTCTCCTAACCCCCCTCCCCCCAGTAACCCTCAGTTTGTTTTGTGAGATTAAGAGTCACTTATGGTTTATTTATTTATTTATTTGAAATGAGAGAGAAAGGAGAGAAAGCACAAGAGGGGGGTGGGGGGCAGGGGGAGAAGTAGACTCCCCGCTGAGCAGGGAGCCTGATGTGGGTGGGACTCAATCCTGGGACTCTGGGATCATGGCCTAAGCTGAAGGCAGTCACTTAATCAACTTCATTGCAATGGATGCAGAAAAAGCATTTGACAAAATTCAACAACCATCCCTGATAAAA
Source organism: Enhydra lutris kenyoni (assembly GCF_002288905.1). Taxonomy (NCBI): domain Eukaryota; kingdom Metazoa; phylum Chordata; class Mammalia; order Carnivora; family Mustelidae; genus Enhydra; species Enhydra lutris. Next base: position 15,247,052 of record NW_019154093.1, read on the forward strand.
ACTCTCAGCAGAATGGATTTAGAGAGACTGTATCTCAACAAAATAAAGGCTATCTATGGTAAGTCCACGGCTAACATCATCCTCAAAAGCAAAAAACCAAAAGATTTTCCTCTAAGATCAGGAACAACCTAAGTATACCCAACTCTTGCTACTCCTATTGTTCTAGCACTGGAAGTCAGAGCCAGAGTAAACAGGCAAGAAAAAGTAATAAAAGGCATTCATATCAGAGAGGAAGGTGAAAACCTGTGCTGGGAAAACTGAACAGCCACATGGAAAAAAAGGAAACTGGACCACCATCATACCCCATGCACAAATACTAACTCAAATGAAATGAAGACTTGAATGTATGACTTGAAATCATAAAAATCCTATAAGAAAACATGAAGGTGAGCCCCTAGTTGTTGGTAGATACCAGTTTCAGCAAAGGTTTTTCAGACATGACACCAAAAGTAAAGGTAACAAAAGGAAAACTAAATAAATGGGACTATATAAAACTAAAAAGTTTCTGCTCAACAAAGGAAACAATAAAAAAAAAACAAACTAAAAGGCAGCCTTCATAATGGGAGAAGATATCTACAAATGACATATCTGATAAAGGATTAGATTTCAAAATCTATAAAGAACTTATCAAACCCAATACCCAAATAATAAATAATCCAGTTAAGAAATGGGCAGAGGACCTGAGCAGACATTTTTCCAAAGAAGACATACAGATGGCCAACAGACACATGAAAAGATGCTTAACATCACACATCATTAGGGAAATGCAAATCAAACCTACAATGAGAAACCACCTCACACCTGTCAGGATGGCTAAAATCAACAACACAGGAGCGGTGCCTGTGTGGCTCAGTAGGTTAAGCCTTTGGCTCAGGTCATGATCTCGGGGTCTGGGGACTAAGCCCCGAATCAGGCTTCTGGCTCAGCAGGAAGTCTGCTTTTCTCCCTCTACTCCTTCCCACTGTTCACTCTCTTTCAAATAAATAAAATCTTTAAAAAAAAAAACAACAACACATACACACACACAGGAAACAACAGATATTGGTGAGAATGCAGAGAAAGGGGACTGTTGGTAGAAATCCAAATTGGTGCAGCCACTCTAGAAAATGGTATGGAGGTTCCTCAAAAAGTTAAAACCAGAACTACCCTATGACCCAGCAATTACACTACTAGGTATTTATCCAAAGGATACAAAAGTACTGATTTGAAGACACATATGCACCCTAATGCTTATAGCACCATTATGAACAACAGCCAAATTATGGAAAGAGCCCAAAAGTCCATCTACTGATGAATGGATAAAGAAGCTGTGGTATATATACACAATTGAATATTACTCAGACATCAAAAAGAATGAAACCTCATTTGCAACTACACGGATGGAGCTAGAGTGTATTATGCTCAGTGAAATAAGTCAGTCAGAAAGATAAATACCATATGATTTCACTCATGTGGAATTTAAGAAACAAAACATATGATGAACATAGGGGAAGGGGGAAAAAGAAAAGAGAGTGAGTCAAACCATAAGGGACTCTTAACTACAGAGAACAAACTGAGAGATAATGGAAGGGAGGAGGGAAGGAAATGGCCTAAATGGGTGATGGGTATTATGGAGGGCACTTGTTGGGATAAGCACTGGGTGTTTTAAGTGATGAATCATTGAGTCCTACTCCTGAAATCAGTATTTCACTGCATTTTAACTAACTAGAATTTAAATAAAAACTTGAGGGGCACCTAGGTGGCTCAGTCAGTTAGGTGTTTGCCTTCGGCTCAGGTCATGATCCCAGAGTTGGGGGATCGAGCCCTGCATTGGGCTCCCTGCTCAATGAGGAGTCTGCTTCTCCCTCTCACCAACCCCTCTCTTGTGCTCTCACTCTCTCAAATAAATAAAATCTTAAAAAAATTGAAACAGACTAAAATAAAATAAAATAAGAAACAAAACAGATGAACATATGGGAAGGAGAAAAAAAGAGAAAGAAGAGGTTGGGGTGCCCTGGTGGCCCAGCTGGTTAAGCATCTGACTCTTGATTTTGGCTCAGGTCATGATCTTAGGGTTCTGAAATTGAACCCTGTGTTGGGTTCCGTGATGGGCAGGGAGTCTGCTTGAGATTCTCTCTCTCCCTCGCCCTCTGCCCCTCCCCACGCTTACATGTGTGCTGTCTCTCCCAAATAAATATATCTTTAAGAAAAAATTAAAAAAGGGAGGGAGGCAAACCATAAAGGACTTTTTTTTTTAATTTAATAAACACTCCTTTAGTTGAACAACCTCTACACACAAAATATATATGGTTTAGGATCTTTTTGAGTGGAAGGAAACTTAGGTCTCAAGAGGCTTTCAATCTACGGTTTTCTGAAAATCATTTAACTGAGCTTAAGAAATACTGAAAAATACTGAAAAATACTGGATTCAACCTAAAAATGTGGTTCCAAGGTAACATTATTCTGCATACCATCATGATAAAAAATTAGGATAGTCTTCACATTTGCAAGAAAATCCAATTTTAAAAGCTTATTCTTACCAAACTCCTAAAAAGAGACATTTGGGAGTAAACCAGGGCATTACATCACCCCCCAAAAAGCTATAGTTTTTATTATACGTACCAACAAATCTACATGGCTAGTTTCTGCATTCTACTTTTACAGAATTTATTTTACATCTCCTATACCAAATGGCATTTTAAAAGCTGACATATAAACTCCTTAATAAGATAAAGCAAAGACAAAAGCATTTATCTTATTAGAAACAAGATACACCATCGCTTACAGTCTTTTTTTTTTAAAAGATTTTATTTGACAGACAGAGATCACAAGTAGGCAGAGAGGCAGGCAGAGACAGAGAGAGAGGGAAGCAGGCTCCCTGCTGAGCAGAGAGCCCAATGTGGGGCTTGATCCCAGGACCCTGGGATCATGCCCCAAGCTGAAGGCAGAGGCTTTAACCCACTGAGCCACACAGGTGCCCCTCACTTACAGTCTTTAAACATTATTTTACTTTAACTTTAATGATTTGACAATGCATTCATGGAACAATCTGCTGATAACTAATTTTTTTATAAAGATTTTATTTATTTATTTGACACACAGAGATCACAAGTAGGCAGAGAGGCAGGCAGAGAGAGAGGGGGAAGCAGGCTCCAAGCTGAGCAGAGAACCTGATGTGGGGCTTGGTCCCAGGACCCTGAGATCAGGACCTGAGCTGAAGGCAGAGGCTTAACCCACTGAGGCACCCATGCATCCCCTGCAGATAACTTTTAAGAGACAAATTTTAAGAGACAAATTAAAGAACAGTTTTAAGCAGCCATAACTATCTTAAATTGTTCATTAGGTAAGGATTTTACAAACATTACTTATATTAGTGGTAACGGTGGAGCTGGAAAGTATTGTGTCTTCTCTTATGTCTCTCAGTGAGAACCACCAGTAGTGTGGTGGAACTTGTGACCCTTTCCAAGGCCATGGCTCTTGCAGCCTACAGATGTCAGCCCTCATATCTCCCTGTGCTTGTGGACTGGTCTGGTGATCCACTGGGTGTCAGGATTTTTCTGATAGCTTTATGGAATAGAGCAATAAGGATAACCTCAAAGAATTTGTACATGCAATCTACACCAACCCAATAAAAATTCAAGACTCTCAGAGCCCCACAGTTGTGTCCAGCTCACTCCTCTACAATAGACTGAAGGCTTGTGGCAAACTTCAACTGGTTAACACCATGATGGACAGGATTGCCATAGGTAGCACCCTTAGGAACTTGGCATTTGTGGTCATCATGTCGCACATGAATCTGACGTATGACATAACCTTGCTTGGCCTTGTAACCCAGTCTTGTGCTCTATCAGGCTCTGTTGGGCAGGGGGCCCTGTGGAGCACAGAAAGCTGGGGTACTACCAGCAGCACACCCTGAGAGGAAAGCACATTACATCGGATGGCTTCTTCCTCCACAGCTCCTGGATGTACTTCTAAGTGTCCATCTTGGCTTACCTTTGAGCTGATGGCTGCCAATGGATGGAAAGGAAAGAGCCTTTCTCCCAAGACTCTTAACTATGGAGAATAAACTGAGGGTTGCTGGAGGAGTGGTGGGTGGGGGATGGGTAATGGGTATTAAGGAGGGCACTTGTAACGAGCACTGTGTGTTATATGTAAGTGATGAATCAACTGAGGTCTACTACTGAAAAACATTGCACTGTATTTAACCTAACTAGAATTTAAATAAAAACCTGAAACATAAAAAATAAAAATTAAGAAATTAAAAACAAAACTAGCATATTATATAACAGTTCTGTCTCAAATAGAGAGTCTCTTATAGAGAGCAAAAAAGAAAAAAATACCACATGATCCAGCACTTACACTTCTCAAAGGGTATCTGTATACTAAAACATGGAAATGATCCACGAGTCCATCAAGCAAAAAATCACCAAGCAAAACGTAGATATACATACAATGGGATATTAACCAGTCTTAAGAAGGAATTAAAGTCTGCAATATGCTACAAAATAGATGAAGCTTGAAGACATTGTGCTAAATAAAATAAACCAGTGACAAAAAGACAAATACTGTATGATTTCACTAATAGGAATACTAAAAGTACTCAAAATCAGAGACAGAAAATAAAACTGTGTGGGGGTCCCTGGGTGGCTCAGTCAGTTAAGTGTCTGCCTTCAGCTCAGATTGTGTTCTCAGAGTCCCAGGATTAAGACGCAAGTTGGGCTCCCTACTCAGCAGAGTCCCCTTCCCCCCTTTCCCTCTGCTCCTCCCCCGTCTCTCTCTCTCTCTCTCTGTCTCTCAAATAAATAAATAAAATCTTTAAAGAAAGAAAAAAGGGTGGCTCAGTCAATTAAGCAGCTGCCTTCAGCTTGGGCCATGATCCCAGGACTGAGCCCCACACTGGGCTCCCTGCTCAGCGGAGAGCCTGCTTCTCCCTCTCCCTCTACATGCCACTCTGCCTACTTGTGCTCTCTCTCTATCTATTAAATAAATAAATAAAATCTTAAAAAAAAAAAAAAAGAAAGAAAAGAAAACTGGTTGCTAGGAGCTAGAAAGATGGGTGGAAATGGGGGACTTTGTTTAATGGGTATAGGGTTTCAGTTTTACAAGTTGAAAAGATTTATGGACATGTATGGTAGTGGCAGTTACAACATTATGGATGTATTTAATACGAATGAACTGTATACTTAAAAATAATTCCATGGCAAATTTCATGTTATGTGTATTTTACCACAACAAAAATTTTTAAAATAAAAAAAGGAAGGAGAAATTAAGACAGTCATGGATTAAAAAAAAAAACAGAACTCACTGCTAGCAAATCTGTTCTGTAAGACTAGCAAAGGGAGTCCTTCAAACTAAAATGAAAGAACACTAGATATTAATTCAAATGAACCAAAGAAAAAGAGCAGTGATAAAGGTAACTATATAGGTAAATACAAAAGGCAGTATAAATGGATTTTTGCTTATCTCCTGTATTGTTAAGATGGCAATACTACCTAAATTGATCTATATATTCACTGTAATACTTGTCAAAATCCTGGCTATCATTTTTGGAGAAACTAACAAGCTGATCCTAAAATTCATATAGAAATGCAAAGCACCCCAACAGCCAAAACAATCTTGAAAACTAACAAAATTAGGAAACTCACACTTCTCAATTTCAAAATTTACTATATAGCTATAGTAATCAAGACAGTATGATACTGACATGAAGACAGAATACATAAATATATAAAGTCATATATATAAATGGCACAGAATTGAGAACATAGAAATCAACTTCTTACATTTATGGTAAACTGATCTCCAACAAGGATGCCAAGACCATTCAATGTGGAAAAAAAGCATCTTTTTCTACAAATGATACTGGGAATATGGGATATTCACATGCAAAAGAACAAAGTTATAAACTACATCCTCATGCCATACACAAAAATTAACTCAAAATGGACCATAGACTTAAATGCAAGAGCTAAAACTATACCACTCTTAAAGGAAAACAAAAGAGTCTCTGTGACCTCGGGTTAGGCAATAATATTTTAGATATAACACCAAGAGCAAAAACAATGAAAGAAAAAAAATAAGTAAATGGACTTCATCAAAATCAAAACCTGTTTGGCTTCAAAGGATACCATTGAGAAAGTGAAAAGACAAGGCTCAGAATGGAAGAATTTTTTGTAAATCATATATCTGATAGGAAAATGTACCAAGAATATGTAAAGAACTTTTACAGCTCAACAGTAAAAAGGCAAGAGCTGGGCAACTCAGTCGGTTAATGTCCTACTCTTGATTTTGTCTCAGGTCATGATCTCAGACCCTGCTTGGGCTCCATGCTGGGCGTACACTGCTTGAGATTCTATGTCTCCTCTTCCTTGGCCCTCCCCCTGCTTGTGCTCTCTCTCTCTCTCTCTCTCTCTCTCTAAAATAAACAAAACCTTTAAAAAAAAAAAAAAAGACAAGTCAATGTTAAAAATGAGCATAAGATTTGAATAGACATCAGATATTTGTGTATCTTTGGAGAAATAAGCACATGGGAAGATGCTGAACATCATTAGTCATTAGAAATCAAAATCACAGTCACTTCACACCCAGTAGGATGACTAATTTTTTTCTGGGATGGCTAATATTAAAAGACAGACAATAATGAGTATCGACAAGGATGGGGAGAAACTGGAACTTCATACAATGCTGATTAAAATCTAAAATGCTGTAGTTGCTTCTAAAAATAGGCAACTTCTGAAAATGTTAAGCACAGAATTACCATATTCACCCAGCAATTCTACTCCTAGGTATCCACCCAAGAGAAATGAAAACACATGTCCACATGAAAACTTACATACAAGTGTTCACAGCATTATCATTCATAAAAGCCAAGAAATGGCTACAAGCTAAATGTCCATCAACTGATGAGTGAATAAACAAATGTGATCTATTCATACAATGGAATATTATTTGACACAAAAAAGGAATAAAGTACTGCTATAACATGAATGAACCTTGAAAACACTGTGCCAAGAAAAAGTCCATCACAGAAGACTACATAGACTGTATCACTCCGTAAACATCACATGTCTAGAAAAGAAAATGCATAGAGACAGAAATTAGATTAGTGGTTGCCAGAGGGGGAATACTGAGAATAACTGCTAATAGGCACTGGGTTTCATTTTTGAGAGACGAAATTCTAAAATTAGTGATGATGGTTGTACACCTTTGTGAATACACTTAAACCCAATAAATTATACATTTTATTTATTTTTTTAAAGATTTTATTTATTTATTTGACAGACAGAGATCATAAGTAGGCAGAGAGGCAGGCAGTATACATTTTAAAAAGGTGAATTTTTAAAAAGGCGCCTGGGTGGCTCAGTGGGTTAAAACCTCTGCCTTCAGCTCAGGTCATGATCCCAAGGTCCTGGGATCAAGCCCCACATCGGGCTCTCTGCTCAGCAGGGAGCCTGCCTCCCCCTCTCTCTCTGTCTGCCTCTCTACCTACTTGTGATCTCTGGCTGTCAAATAAATAAATAAAATCTTTTAAAAAATAAAAAATAAAAATAAAAAGGTGAATTTTATGGTATTTCAATTATATCTCAAAAAAGCTGTTACTTTTACTGAGAGAATATTAACAAGAGTCAGAGAAATAAAGAAATATTATATACAGAAGAATAAAGAGAAAAATGACAGCAGCTTTCTTGACAGAAACTATGTATGCCAGAAAAGAATGGAGAAACATCTTTAGAGTACTGAAATTGGGTGGGCCTGTCAACTTGGATTCTACACCCAAAAAAAAATATCTTTCACAAATAAGAGTGAGGAGCACCTGGTGGCTCAATTGGTTGAGCATCCAATTCTTAATTTTGGCTCAAGTCATGATCTCAGATTATGGGATTAAGTTCTGTATCAGGCTCCACACTGAGCACAGAGCCTGCTTGGGATTCTCTCTTTCTCCCTCTCCTCCCCACTCATGCACTCTCTCTCTAAAGACTAAATGAAATGTTTAAAAATAAATAAATAAAAGTGAAATACTTTCACACACCCTTAAAAATGCTGAAAGAATTCAGCAGCAGCAGAAATTTTAAATGAACTCCATCAGGCAGAAGGAAAATTATAGCACATGGAAATCTGCATTTACACACACACGAAAACAGAAGTGCACTGGAAACTGTAACAATGTAGATAAATTTACTTATTTATTTTATTTATTTTTAGGGTGATAAGATAGTTTACTTTTTTTTATTTTTTCAGTGTTTCAAGATTTATTGTTTATACACCACACCCAGTGCTCCATGCAATATGTGCCCTCCTTAATACCCACCACCAGGCTCACCTATCCCCCCAGCCCCTTCCCTTCCAAAACCCTCAGTTTGTTTCCCAGAGTCCACAGTCTCTCATGGTTCATCTCCCCCTCCTATTTCCCCCAATCTCACTATTATTTCCTTCTCCTAATGCCCTCCATGTTATTTCTTATGCTCCACAAGTAAGTAAAACCATATGATAATTGTCTTTCTCTGCTTGACTTATTTCACTCAGCATAATCTCTTCCTTCATTTTTTTATTTTAATCTCCTGAAAATACGGGCACCTGGGTGGTTCAGTCAGTTAAGCATCTGCCTTTGGCTCAGGTCATGATCCCAGGGATCCCATGATCCCAGAAAATATAATTGACTATTCAAAGTAAAAACAATAGCAATATTACTTATACATATTCTATAAAATTCATATCACATGTAAAATGCAAGAAAACAATAGTGCAAAGGCTGGTAGGGAAGAAATGGAAGTATATTTCTTTTAAAGATTTAATTTATTTATTTGAGAGAGAGAGCAAGCATGAGGGGGTGGGTAGGGGGAGAGGAAGAAGCAGATTCCCTGCTAAGCAGAGAGCCTAAGGACATGGGATTTGATTCCAGCACCCAGAGATTGACCTGAGCCAAAAGCATAAACTTAATAGACCAAAACACCCAGGTGCCCCCAAAATGGAAGTGTATTGTGGAAAGGTTATACAAGCAAAGTAGCATAATATCACTTGAAAGTAGATTATGTTAAATTAAAGATATGACCAGATGTTGGCAAACTATAATTTGCAGGCCAAATCTGGCCTACTCCCCATTTTCATAAATAAAGTTTTATTGGAGCGACACCTGGGTAGCTCAGTTGGTTAAGTGTCTGCCTTCAGCTCAGGTCATGATCCCAGGGTCCTGGGATCAAGTCCCTATTGGGCTTCTTGTTCAGACAGGAGCCTGCTTCTCATTTGCCTGCTCTGCCTGCCGCTCCCCCTGCTTGTGCTCTCTCTCTCTCTGACAAACAAATAAATACAATCTTAAAAAATAAATAAATAAAGTTAAGGGGTGCCTGGGTGGCTCAGTGGGTTAAGCCCCTTCCTTCAGCTCAGGTCATCATCTCAGGGTCCTGGGATCGAGCTCTGCATCATGCTTTCTGCTCAGCAGGGAGCCTGCTTCCCCCTCTCTCTCTGCCTGCCCCTCTGTCTACTTGTGATCTCTGTCAAATAAATAAATAAAATCTTTAAAATAAAGTAAAGTTTTATTGGAACAAAGCCAGAGTCATTCATTTACATATTGTGTCTAGCTGCTTTTGTACGACAATGGCAGAGTCAAATAGTTATGACAAAGATAGTATAGTGCAACAAATCTAAAATTTACTATATGGGTCTTTATGGAAAAAGTTTGCTGGTCTCTCATGTATACTATAAACCCTCAGACAGGCACACAAGAAATTATAGCTCATAAACCAAAAAAGGAGATAAAATGGAAACATAAAAGATATTTAATCCAAAAAGAAGGCAAAAAAATAAGAAAAAGAGAACAAATAATAGATGGGACAAATAGTACTTGGTAGATTTGATCACAACTATATCAATAATCTTGAATAAGTGGTCTAAATATCCTACTAAATAGACAAAGATTATCAGGTTGGGTAAGAAAGTAAGACCCAACCATATGCTGCCTTTAAGAAATCCACAAAAAGGGGCGCCTGGGTGGCTCAGTGGGTTAAGCTGCTGCCTTCGGCTCAGGTCATGATCTCAGGGTCCTGGGATCGAGTCCCACA